>NC_062543.1:2087892-2340392 GCF_022655615.1 Tachysurus fulvidraco | reverse complement strand
CACACACACACACCTTCATCTTTCTCCTTTCTGATTAGTCAGCAGGTGTTGAACCTAGTTTTATTTTCAGTAACTGCAGCTCTGACATGTTAACAGTGTGTCGTATAGATTTTACAGTGCCATGCTTTTACATGCCACTTTATTAGGAACACCACACTGGTATGAGATTTGCTCTTGGAAACATCCTCAGATCTTCACAGATGTTTCTTTGAGTCCATGTCGGATAAGATATAAGATGTGATGCACATGCTCAGTGATGATAGTCACATCCCGGTTCTTTACCAGACAGGAGAGGAACAGGATCAAGGGATGCTTCTCTGAGCGCAAACATAGAAGGGTCATCAGACTAATGTAATAACAAACACATTACGTGTGTGTGTGTGTGTGTGTGTGTGTGTGTGTGTGTGTGTGTGTGTGTGTGTGTGGGTGGGTTGTCTGTGTTTTCATCTTTCTTTCTTTCTTTCTTTCTTTCTTTCTTTCTTTCTTTCTTTCTTTTTTCTTTCTTTTTTTAAAAATATATTTTTTTCTTTCTTTCTTTCTTTCTTTCTTTCTTTCTTTCTTTCTTTCTTTCTTTCTTTCTTTTCTTTCTTTCTTTTTTCTTTCTTTTTTAAAAATATATTTCTTTCTTTCTTTCTTTCTTTCTTTCTTTCTTTCTTTCTTTCTTTCTTTCTTTCTTTTTTCTTTCTTTTTAAAAAAATATAGTTCTTTCTTTCTTTCTTTCTTTCTTTCTTTCTTTCTTTTTTTACTCATCTTTCTTTCTTTCTTTCTTTCTTTCTTTCTTTCTTTCTTTCTTTCTTTCTTTCTTTCTTTCTTTCTTTCTTTCTTCCTTCCTCCCTTCTTTGAGACTTTCTCTGTAGGCCCATGCCGCTCACTGTTGCGAGCCATGTCAGGTCAAACACATCCCACCTCATGGAGTTTAGCTAGGCTAATAATAGCCCTCAGCAGTCTAGCATGTTCTTAAACAGCTCCTCTCACACTTCATTACTCTGTGATGTGGCACACGTCTTCCAGGATTATAACCTGTTCTCTAAAGAACCCACTGCTCCGCTTCAATCTCCTTCCTGCTTATTACTCACTCGACAAACGCTTACATAAGGTCTGTTACAGCAAGCAGTACTTAATTAGCATTTCCATTTGCAGCTGTACAATAGAGACGTCCTGGCTAGCTCTTAGCTCCTTCAGGAAGAATGACTTTGCTAAAGTCCAGGATTAAATGCTCCAACTCTCAGTATTTATAACAAGAGCTGCAAAAATATTGTTTATCCCTAAACCACAGATTCACTGCTAAGCATGTAATTAACACTCTGCCATGCTAGCAGCTATAACTAGCCCAAGATCAACTAGCATTCGACTGATTCCAATCCAAATTTAGCCCCAGTTACTGAGCGCTCCATGATCTCGTCACGGTTAATTAGAAGCTGTTTATTTGCATGCGGTTTGAAAAGGAGCATCTTGGCGAGCAGGTGAACCGTCTGGGAACATCTCAGTGCACGAGCAGCGTGAATTCACGAATGTTGGAAACGGATCCTGCAGCTCGGTGGGCTTTTGGCTTCCTGCAGCACTGAAAGTGTGAAGGTACAAATTCATGAATCATCTGTGTTTAGGAATGCAAAAGCTCCTGGATTAACACTTCATCTGTCAGTCTGCGACAGTTTAAGAAGACGTTTGGAAGGAAGGAACGTGTTGAATTCTGGATTCTGCTCAGATTCTGCGCAGAGGTTTTTCTTTCTAGTGTTCATTTACAATTGATTCATTATTGATTCCTTATTGACATACAGATCACTATTAATGCACCTTTACTTTACTGTCGGTTCTTGTCTCACATACAGTAAGTAGCATGAGATTCATTGCTGATGGTTTTATTTTCTTTTTTTTTCTCACTATTAATTCACCATGTATCGGCTATTAATACTTTATTGAATCTCGATTGATTCCCGTATGATTCACTATTACACAATCGATTCGTCATTGACTCTTAATTGAATCACCATTGTTTTATTATTGATTTTTTTTTTTATCTTGATCGTCCATTGACTCTTGAGTCCATTCAGTCTCATTGACTGTTGATACTTTATTAAATATCTATTGATTCACCATTGATTCTCTACTGAGTCTCTTTAGATTCAACATTGACTCTTTACTGATTGTATATTTTGATTTTTAATTCATTTTTCATTTAATCTCTATTGAGTTACTGGGAGGTCATAGCTTAGTGGTTAAGAGGTTGGACTACTGATTGGAAGGCCATGAGTTCAAATCCCAGGTCCACCAAGCTGCCACTGCTTGGCCCTTGAGCAAAGCCCTTAACCCTCTATTGCTCAGAATTACAATTGAATAGATTCACCATTCTTTGACTATTTATAACAATTGATTCATTATTTATCCTTTATTGATTCACCATTATCTCTGGAAAATTGTCCGTAGTGTGTGAGTGTGTGAGTGAATGAGAGTGTGTGTGTGTGTGCCCTGTGATGGGTTGGCACTCCGTCCAGGGTGTATCCTGCCTCGATACCCGATGACGCCTGAGATAGGCACAGGCTCCCCGTGACCCGAGAAGTTCGGATAAGCGGTAGAAAATGAGTGAGTGAGTAAGTGAGAGTGATTCACCATTGATTCTTTATTGAATCTCTCTTGATTCTCTTCTGATTCACCATTCGTTTACCATTTCTTTAATATTGAATCTTCACCGAGTGTCTATTGACTCACTGGCACTTTAATTCATTATTGATTTTTGCATCTGGTAATAAGCCTGAAATGACGTGTTCAATTTCTCATCCATTTCTTGTCACTCCATCACATGAATGTTCCTGCAGTATATACCGCATGTTACGTATGTCATTGTCTTGGAGGGTTGTACGCTGTCCGTAACACACAGCACCGTGATTCCAGATCAGATGTTCACGAAGCGCAGCCTGGTCTCTCGAAGGCCACAGACACATGGCGCCCTTTGGTCTTTTGTGTTTCCTGTGTGTGTGTCCTGGTTGCTATAGCAGAGTCTTTGCCAATATGGATCTGGCAGAATAGATGGAGACAGGTGGAGGTCTGCTGAGTGTACAGCGATGTCACTGATGCTCTGTGTGTGTGTGTGTGTGTGTGTCTGTAGATGTACTGGGACTAGTTACCGTAAGGTAGAGACCTCTTAGCACTCTGTTGTCATGGTGTCAATTTTTGTGGATGGCAAACACAGGTAGAAGTGGTAGTGGGAACCTGATGTGTGTGTGTGTGTGTGTTTGTGTGTGTTTATGGGACATTCCATGTGTTTGTGTGTGCAGCAGAGAGACTTTTTCCTACACGCCGTTTTACTGGTGAGCGTTCGTCTGCATGCATCTCTTGTGTTTCTGCATGTTTTGATGATTTAGTCACAGTTTTCGGTGTCAGGGATAAACACCGGGATGATAAACACCTCCTGAGTGTGTGTAGCGTGAGCAGTGTGACAGTCCGATCTACACAGCGGGAAACATCAGACAATTATGATCAGGTAGTTCTCTGATTCTGTTGTTGTGGTGTGGTTGTTTTAGACATTGCAATATTTATTATTTTCTTTCTTTCTTTCTTTCTTTCTTTCTTTCTTTCTTTCTTTCTTTCTTTCTTTCTTTCTTTCTTTCTTTCTTTCTTTCTTTCTTTCTTACGTGGCCATTTTTTCTTCCTTCTTTCCAAGTGGCACCATTGAAAGTCATTCCCAGGTGCTCAACCTGTACTCTATACCTTTGCTCTGACCTTTATTTTGTCCCTGACTTTGACCTTTATGTCTTTCACCCTTTAGTTCACTCTGTCCTTCACTCTGACCTTGACTTTGAACGTCATTCTCTCCTTCACTCTTTCTTTAATTCCCTCCTTCATTCTGTCCTTTACTCTTCACTTCATCCTTCCTGTCCTGTCTCAGTGACAAAGAGATGAACTGTTCAACACTAACGGCTTCAGAAAGGTAAACAGATCACTGTGATCGGTGTTACACACTCCTGCTCTCAGGACACACACACTCCTGCTCTAGGGACTCACACACTCCTGCTCTCAGGACACACACACTCCTGCTCTCAGGACTCACACACTCCTGCTCTCAGGACACACACACTCCTGCTCTCAGGACTCACACACTCCTGCTCTCAGGACACACACTACTGCTCTCAGGACACACACTACTGCTCTCAGGACACACACTACTGCCCTCAGGACACACACTACTGCTCTCAGGACACACACTCTTGCTGCTCCGAACACACATTCCTGCTGCTCAGGACACACACTCCTACTGCTCAGAACACACACTCCTACTGCTCAGGACACACACTCCTGCTAGTCAGCACACACACTCCTACTGCTCAGGACACACACTCCTGCTAATCAGCGCACACACTCCTGCTCTTGGTACACACTCCTCTTCTCAGGACACATGCTCCTGCTCTTGATACACACTCCTTCTCTCAGGACACACACGGCTCAGGACACACAGTCATGCTCTCAGGACACACACTCCTCCTCTCAGGACACACACTGCTCAGGACGCACAGTCATGCTCTCAGGACACACACTCCTGCTCTGGATACACATTGCTTCTCTGCTTAATGAAGCTAAAAAAAACAAAAAACAAAGATTCTATAAAAATGTGATCTATTAAAATATATTGTAGCATAACATCTGAAATGTCTCCATCACAGACCCTCATGCTAGCTGTTCGTTAGCCAGATTAAGTAACTGATAATCTGAGCAAAAAAATAAACATATAATAAGTTCACTCCAAATTCCCACACAGAAATACAGGCTTTCTTAAAATAGACCAAAAACACGATAAACGCGTCAGGATTCCACGCTTTCCTTCCCGTTGGCTGATATTAGCACTCCTTATCTACAACTAATGTTCGTCTGCTGTTATTAGGGAATTCTGCTGACTAAATATACTCCAGGACAGGCCCTTATCTTGGAATATAAGTGGAACCCGGAATGGTGGTGGAACAAAGCCGGAATTCATGCCGGCTCTGTGACAAGCTCTTCTTGTGCTTCCTGTAACTTTCCTTTTCTTAACTGCTTCTCTGTAGCTGATAATACTCAAGACCCACAGAGACAAGTGAGGCATGTCGCTGATGCCGAGATCGGGAATGCGTTCGCCGGACCCGGAACCGGGGCCGGAATCAGGCAGAGCGGATCGGTGTTGGAAATTTTATGAGGAAGCCTTAATATGATCGAGGTGTATTGTTCCCAAATATCCCACACCACAGGAAGCTGTGACGTCAGCAGGAAGCCGACATGTCCTGCTGCAGCAGACACCGATAACAGTAATAACAGAATGATCTTTATGCAAACACACACACACACACACACACACACACACTCACACACACACACATATGCATTCTCTATTGTTAAACTTTCATCCCTTTGGTATTTAACACTCATTGAGTAAGCAATTGCTCATGGCTTTTGAACATCCTGTGGTGTGTGTGTGTGTGTGTGTGTGTGTGTGTGTGTGTGTGTGTGTGTGCGTGCGTGCGTGTGCGTGTGTGTGTGTGTGCTTATAAGACAGTTTGGTTGCTAAACAATGCAGCAGTCAGAGAAAGGCCATGAAGCATATGGTTATGGAGGTGTGGAAAAGATGTTATTCAGAAATGATGAACTAGCTTCAAGCTCAACTGAAGCCCTTATAGTGCACTGAAGTACTGGAGTACACCTCCAGGGTTGGGGGTTCGATTCCCGCCTCCACCTTGTGTGTGTGGAGTTTGCATGTTCTCCCCGTGCTTCGGGGGTTTCCTCCGGGTACTCCGGTTTCCTCCCCTGGTCCAAAGACATGCATGGTAGGTTGATTGGCATCTCTGGAAAATTGTCCGTAGTGTGTGAGTGTGTGAGTGAATGAGAATGTGTGTGTGTGTGTGTGTGTGTGTGTGTGTGTGTGTGTGTGTGTGTGTGTGTGTGTGTGTGTGAATGAGAATGTGTGTGTGCCCTGTGATGGGTTGGCACTCCGTCCAGGGTGTATCCTGCCTCGATGCCTGATGACGCCTGAGATCCCCGTGACCAGAGGTAGTTCAGATAAGCGGTAGAAGATGAATGAATGAAACACTTTTATTGTTAATTTTTTGTGTTTGCACACAATATGAAGTTTTGTGGAGTTAGGGATTGACTTAAGAGGTGGACCTTTATCCATAATTTGAAGATATGGATGGATTCTGCTGATGTTCATGACGTTGACATTTAAAACTCATTCCCTCACTGAATGTCCGTCGCTTTGAAGGTTCTCGCTACCAGCTGTCGGTTTTTAACTGCTCTCAGGTTGTGTGACAGAACTTTAACCTCAAAGAGAGTGTCGAGTTTGAGACGAGGTAGAGGAGTGATGTTCCAGACAAGATCTTCAAGCATGAAGGCCTTGGATTTAATGTGGATGACTACTGGAAGCAAGTGGAAGAAGAAGAAGAAGAAGAAGAAGAAGAAGAAGAAGAAGAAGAAGAAGCTGGTGAAACATGAGACGTGGTGCTGCATTGTGGATCATCTGAAAGGTTTGATGGAGCTGGCTCGGAGACTGTTGCTGTAGTCCGGTTTTTCGTGCAGCATGATTGGATAGATACCTGTAGATGTTTTCTACAGCTGTTATACAGAATGAACCTACAGCACCATGCAGATGATTACCGGAGATACAGAAGAGCAGATACACACAATGTGTCTCATACATTTTTTATAGTTTTGTTCTTTTGTGCTCAAATACTGTGGATTCTCATGAATTGAAATCTTTTGTGAAAACCCATGACTCATCAGCATCACTCAGAAAGTCAATAGATGACTTCATCACTCACACCGCTCGTGACGTTCTCTCAATTATTCATTTCCAGACATAACCCTAGGTGATCTTTTGACCTTGTAACACCACAGGTTCAGACGGTCTCTACATCTCCTTGAATCCTACTGTACCAGCTTCTGCTAGCACGAAGAATATTTGTTCTTATTACCAAAGTGGATCGCTCCATTGTGAGACCTTTTACCCTCGGGAGAGAGAGATCACGTCCTGCGTCCTGATCTCACACACTCTCGGCACAATGTGAGGAAACCGAGTGCCAAACATTCCCAATGTCTCGGAGGAGTCGCTTGGGAGCGCGTATTGTGCTCAGGTAGCCGATTTTGTTGAAGGTAGATGGAGGAGAAAGAATGGAGGGAGAGAAACGGAAATGTACGAGCAGGAAGCATGATGTAAAGGGCCGAAATAACAGGAAGGTAATTACTCGGGTCGGCTTGTGGAACAGGAAGCAGCCCAGGAGTCGATTATTGTCCTATAACTGCGTGCTGTGAAGTGATTTATTCCTCTTTATACATGATTTTATGCTTACTAATATTTTTAGATTCCATGTTGTGGAAGATCCAGAAAACAAGTTTGTCCGTGGTATCGCCTATGCTACAGCTGCTAGGAACATCTGTAATTTTTCTTTCAAGAACACAGCAATAAAAATGTTAAATAAACATCTCTATATCAATGATTTATACATTTCTTGTTGTTTATTAACAACACTGTGCCTCGTCTGATAGAGAGAACCCTATAAATTTCTTCATGGACCGGAATTTACGTCCTTCGTCAGATTGTTGTTATATTTCTCTACACGTGTCCCTGCGCTCGTCTCTGGTTCGTTTGCTGCTTGCGCTTTCCATGTTCCTGCAACCGGGTGTTTGTCTCCTCTCTCAGTCACACAAGCTCAGAGTGAGGACTTTGGAAAAGGGATTTTACTTGGCTGACATTTCCCATGACGCACTGCAGCGCTCGCATCCAAACAGCCTGAATGTTAACCATGTAAAGCATGCGTTCGGTGACGAGATCGGATTGTTCCAGAGGATTAACCTTAAGCATGAACTTCGTTCATCTATCTGAGATGGGATCATGTTCAGATTGCGGTGTGTCTCAGTAACATTTCTGAGGAAATGTAGGAGAAAAGCTAGTTCCTTGCTTACAAATAGTTAGCATTTAGCTCCCACTTAGCTTCCCATCGAAGAACATGGTATTGCCTTATACAACCTTCTTAAAGGTCTTTAGACGCATTACGAATTAAAATAAGCCGAGGAAAAAAAAAGTTTCTGCCTTTATTGTGTGTATATACTGTAACTCCTAGAGTTAGCTAGCTTTGCTAATCTAATTCTTGCAAATCTACAGACGAAGCCTAGAATGTATCATGCTAATCAAACAAACCATCAAATTTTTTTTACACTGAATTGTTTATTTCTTGTATCATTTTAAATAATTAGCCGCGGACTGTCTACACCCACGACACTAGCGGCAGATACTTCGAGAGCTACAAGAGGAAATAAAAAAGATTTCAGGATTGTTTTCCTGTCAGAAACCATCGTTACCAAATACTTTTAGCGAGATAAGAAGCTCTTGAAGAATTTTCTTTTTTGATCGAAGAGTGTGTGTGTGTTTTTCCTCATATTTCTTCATAGTTTCTCATCGCTAGCTTATTTTTGCTCTAGTGCATTCTGACATTTTTCACATTTTCCCCTCAGTATCACTGTCTGTGTGTGTGTGTGTGTGTGTGTGTGTGTGTGTGTGTGTGTGTGTGTGTGTGTGTGTGTTTAAATTTAGCTCGATACTGTCGTGCCAGTGCTGTGTCGTGTGCGAGCGAAATGGAGAGAATAGAGCTTTATTATGTCTGTCCTGTAATTTCACACCATATGGGTGATGTGAAGATGTGTGTTGTTTGTATTCGTCTTGTTTTGTTCTGTTGGCAGAATGCAGGCGTGAACCTGAATCAGAAACATCTGGCAGGCTGTGATAGGAAGAACAGGAATCGTGGATTGTTCACTGCTGTCAGTTAAAGCTTTTAATCGTTTATAGGAATAAACAAACAGGGTTTGCAGGAATAAAACATCAATCAACAATGAAGTATTAGCCCAGAGAAGATCATTGTTCAGTAGTAGCACACAACATATTTTTTATTATTAGCAAAATGCTACTGCTATGCAGTCTGTCTCTGTATTTTTTTTTTTTTACTCTTTCATGAAGTTTCTTATAAGTAAATCTGTGGGGAATGGAGAATCTCTGGAGATTTAAGTCTGTGTATCATGCTGTGTGTATGTAGCTAGTACGGTTAACTCGATTTGCTAATATAATCTGAGGACGAATCCTTGCACGTAATTTGCTACTAATTAATGTTACCTATTAGAAAATGGTGGAGGTAAGAGGTTGGAGGTTGTTTTCCTATCAGGAAATAGCTTCTACAGACACGTTTAGCAATATCCTATAAATGAACCATTTTGGAGATTTAAAAAAAAAAAGATTCTGACAAACTCTGACACTGGAGACTCCTTACAGAAAATATTAGATATCAACTATTTATTTATTTATTTATTTATTCATTCATTCGTTCGTTTGTTCATTCATCTTCTACGGCTTATCCGAACTTCTCGGGTCACGGGGAGCCTGTGCCTATCTCAGGCGTCATCGGGCATCGAGGCAGGATACACCCTGGACGGAGTGCCAACCCATCACAGGGCACACACACTCTCATTCACTCACGCATTCACACACTACGGACAATTTTCCAGAGATGCCAATCAACCTACCATGCATGTCTTTGGACCGGGGGAGGAAACTGGAGTACCCGGAGGAAACCCCTGAGGCACGGGGAGAACATGCAAACTCCACACACACAAGGCGGAGGTGGGAATCGAACCCCCGACCCTGGAGGTGTGAGGCGAACATGCTAACCACTAAGCCACCGTGCCCCCCCTTATCTATCTATCTATCTATCTATCTATCTATCTATCTATCTATCTATCTATCTATCTATCTATCTATCTATCTATCTATCTATCTATCTATCTATCTAATGTTTTTCACTATCTCAACATCAATGTTTGCTAAACATGTTCCAGTTTAAGTTGCTACTGTGGAACATTCTAAAACATTATCATTAAATATAAGCCTGCGATTTCCAGTTATAGGACATTAACAATCGACACTTTCTGACCAATCAGAAACAAGAATTCAAAGGCGCCGTGTTAAACAAAATGCTTTCACTGTATCATACATAATTTATCCACCAGAAATGTGTTGTGTCTACACATGTTGTGTTGTGTAGATTTTAGCATGTTGTGCACATGCTCTTGTTATTGTTTCCGTTGTTATACTTTGGGACCCAGTAAGCACCCAGAAAGACGACAATGTCCGTCACTGACCTCCCAGTTCGTAACGATGAGTCAAATCTGAACGATGCATGCTTTAAAACTAATCTGTCCTACAACTCTGACCTCCCAGTACAGCGACGGTTTACATTTTTTCAAAGCTTGTAAATGACCTGTTTAGGGAAATGCTAGTAAATAGTTGCATTCGTGCTGACCGCAGATGCGTCTGGCGGACAGCTGGATGGCGTTAAGGACGCCTGTCCGAGCACGCCGCTGAGAGCTTTATGACAGCACGGAGAGGAAAGATCTAACAAACTTCCTCCTGAGTGTGTATGTGTTTGTGTTTGGTGTGCCAGAGAAGACCTGCGCTGTCTCGGCGTGTCCCGGATGTCCCTGCGGACGCTGTAAACACACAGGAGGAGAGGGATTAGCTGTGGAGATAAAAAGCAATGATTGAATTAGAAGGAGACTAAACATGTGCAAGTGGTACAGGGACATTATGAAGTTTCCTGAAGAGATCTCGTGAAGAAATATTAAATTCAACAGTTTAATTGAATCTTCATTAAGGTGAACAAAATGAGTCACTACGGAGACAGAGTCAGCACTTTAGACAGAGTCAATTGGACTAAAGAGTCGATAGTTCCAAGGCGAAAGATTTGATACTTTGAAAACTTGCCTTTAAGGCGTATGAGTCGATAGTTTGAAATGAATCTATAAGGCAAAGAGTCGATTCTTTGAAACAGGTCAGTATGGTGAACGAGTCGAAACTCATAAACGAATCACTAAAGTGAACAACGTACTGTCAAATGAGTCAATAATATGAAAGAGTCCTCACGTTAATTATGCTTTAATCCTTATATACAAACGTTGGAGCTTTAAAGCTGCCGATCTAAACTCCATCCCCTGGGATCCGAACGTCTCATCGTGTCATGAGCCTTTTTTTTAAAGCTTTAAGACAGGACAGCTGTGGATGTACTAATGGACTTCCTCCTGAGTGTTTGTTTTTGGTCTGTTAGACTAGAGACCTTTCACATTTACATTTATGGCATTTAGCTGACACCCTTATCCAGAGTGACTTACAACTGAGGGTTAAGGGCCTTGCTCAGGGGCCCAGCAGTGGCAGCTTGGACCTGCGGTTCGCACCCATGACCTTCCGATCAGTAGCCCAACACCTTAACCATTGAGCTACCACATCCCTCACATCATCTGTATGGTTGAGGAAGTCATAAACGAACACTTTATCTAGACTAAACTGCATACGAATCAACATCTGGCAGTAAAATTCTTCTCAGATTTTTTTGTATGGAACGAAATATGGAGGAAAGTTCAGGACAGCCGCATATGTAATACAACCAGATTTCCCTCCTCACCCTATTGGCGGTGCTAACGCTGCCTGTGGAACACATTCCCTTAGGGATTTTTTTTACTTTGTTACTTTGGTTCTCATGTTCCGAGCACTAAGATTAGCCACTTTATTTTCATAGCACTTTTGACCCTGGTGGGATTATGGGTAACAGCCGTTCTCAGGTTTCTGCTCTTCTGAAAAGCTAGGTCTCATGGCGTTGCGGTTTGGCACATTACGACAGCTGTTCTGACCCAGTTAGAACAGGCCCTGATGTGGTCGATGGCAAAACGTAGACTGACAACTGCATACAGCAGCTGAACCGAACGAGCGGTGTTCAATCTATTAAAAAAAAAAAGATTACAGCTATCGACATGGTCAATTTTTAGGATCCACTAGTTACAAGATTTTTTTTTAACATCACACTTATTTTGCTACTAAAATAAAGGATGTATCATAAATCACCAGACAGCAGATTTGTTTTTCATGCAAATCTGATTAAAAATCCAGAAAAGGAAGCTTAGTGCTGTAGAAGTACTGCTGGAAAGAACATTGGTAATAATAGAGTAATGGTTTGTTTCTCTACTGTGAACACCTTGTCCGTGTTAGCGCTCGATTAGTTTGTTTATTTATTACCTTCTTGTGCCCATGTTTAAAGTGCAAAGTTTTGTCATAGAATTACTAACTTTATAACCTAATTTGTATTTTATGCTACTGTTCCATTGTTCATTGTGTTGAACTATGCTTATTATAAAGCTTGTGATTTATTAGGCAAATTTTAATGCAAATAAATAAACAAACAAATCAATCAATCAATCAATCATAATAAATACACAACGAACGAAATAAAAACGAACAAATAAATAAAATAAAAAAGGTGTGTTTATGTATGTTTGTGCTCAAAATATTACTACAGAACATGATAGCAAGTGAATTTTATTTGCCATTTCATATTACAATAAAATGAGATTTATATTTTTTATATAAAAATCTAAAATATTAAATCTATTTCTGCCCATATTTTACTACTTTTTTTATTCTGTTGGTAGATCATTTTGCTTCTATCAAAATGATCAAGAACATTTTTAAGTAAAAAAAAAAGCTAAATATGTCGAGATATCTAATAATTTTATAATGTAATAATATGGTTTATTAGATAAATATAAATCTTTAATATGATATTAAAATGGGCTACGATTAAAATTGTATTAAAACATGCTACAATGTCATATAATATTATTTTAATATTTTATGGTAACATAATATTTTACTAATCTTATTATTATATAATATTATATTTGTATAATAATAATAATAATAATAATAATAATAATAATAATAATAATAATAATAATTTTAGAATGCACACTAAGCTAATTTCAAACTGTACTCTATGTGCAACATCAACACTTAATGCTCCACTAGACTCTCTCACTCACTCTCTCTCTCTCTCTCTCTCTCTCTCTCTCTCTCTCTCTCTCTCTCTCTCTGTCTTTCTCTCTCTCACACACACATTCTCTCTCTCTCTATTTCTCTCTCTCTGTTGTATATTAATCTGATTCTGATCTACAGCCTCCGTGCTAACGTTATGCTAATAAACATTGCACTCATGCTAGCAGTGATCTATTTGGTCTAGACACGCTCCCTTCACTGTGTGTGAGTGTGTCCTTAGAACACAGCGTACACTCCACACACTTTTTATGAGGTGTTTAAAAAGGAATAGGAGGAGGTGAAAAAAACAGCACTTTCTGGAAATATCGTACAGTTTTGTATGTACCTTTTACTGGACTGATGATGCGTAATATGCCTTGCTTAATATATTAGATGGTTTGTGTATTAATTGTTGTGTATATGTGCATGACTGGTTTCGAGTAAATGATGTGATGGAATGACTAATGGTCCGTTTCACACTGTGTAGATCTTGATCTGTCAAACACAGACCTAATCTTATAGACATTTGCTTATAATCTGTGTAGCGCCGATGACGTAGTTTTTTTTTTTTTTTAAAGAAACTTGAATATTAAATTAATTTAATGTTTTTTTATTATTATTATTAATTATTTATTTTTTTTATAAAAACAAGAATAAATTCCACTAATTATGTGACTTATGTTGGCATTTTCAAAATATTACACAGCACATTATAAAATATGGAAACATTCTCTAGGGAAAAAAACTATGAGTGTCAATATTAATCTCAAATATTCTGAGGAGGTCTGAAGTAAAATGCTGGAGTTAGAAGTTTAGTTGATGTTATAATGCTAGCGTTAACCCTCCGAGCAAAAGTATGTCAGGGGGTGTATCTTATATCAGCAATAGACAACAACCAAAAACAAGATAATATCTGATATATATTTAAAATGCTGTTTGAAGAAGGCAGTGTATGACATCTGGGTTTATCTGATCTGAACTGAAGTCAAGAACATTATAAAAGGGAGCTACAGGGTTTGTTTCTATTAAGCTCTTAAAACTAAGAGGATCAAAAAAGATATCCAGAAGGTTTGGAACAGGTTGGAGGCAAGAAGACTAATGGAATTTGGTGCGATTTACTCTTGAAGTCAAATTGAATATTGACATTTTTGTGAAGATTAGTTAATGTTAATGTCAATAACTATATGAGTGGTACTAGAGGGGTGCCAAAATTAATGGCTTTCAGAAGGCGTGGCACTTTATGATGGACATATAAGTTCACAGTCGGCAATGCAGATGATTCAACTGATAATTATTTCACTTAGAAAAAATAGAAAGTTAGACATAGAAAATGCAGAATATTTATTTACCCCACTGTGCCAGGAATGGGGTACATGTTGTTCTGGCACAGTGTGAGAGCTCAGCTCCATGTAAGGCCATATCAGGATCAAGACTTGAGGTCGCTTCCCAACACAATGGGGCATTCTTTAACAAACACATTACCCGGAACAGCCCACCCCCGCTCTCCAGCTCGGGAGAGTCTCAGACCGATTACTGCCTCCCCACCTCCCACACCAAACTCCCCTTCTTCCTCCACAGTCCATATATCCAATCAGAAGCCTCCAAGGACAGGAAGGTAACCCGACTCCAAGGTCCAAGCCTGGGGCTTTAATCTTGGCCACAATTTGAGGCTAGTAGAAGGATTCCCTTATTCACAGAGATTCCTTTCTCATCAAAAGCACATTCTGGGACTATACCAGAGGATTAAATTAGCTGGACAAACACACACACACACACACACACACACACACACACACACACACACACACACACACACACACACACACACACAAATACACACTTTATCTGCTGCAGGGTCCATTAGACATTTATTAGGACTATGGCTCTTGTGGATTTAACACAGTCTGGTTTCCAAATGCTCAATGGCAGCCTAGATGGATGATGCCTACTGTTGTTCTGTTGCTCTCCCTGCAGCTGAGCGCCGGATCTGAGTGCAGCTGTGACGTCGACCCTGACGGAACCAAGAAGAAGAAGTCCAAGAACCTGTAAGTTCCTCTGTTTCTTTAGAGTGCTGTCTCTCTGCTGTGCTATTGAGTTCTCCAGATAGGCCAGTTGATACAAAAGCTATTCATGATCCATTCAATGTACTTTTCTTCTGTTACCTGATGTTCCCAGAGGGGGTTCAAGCTGCATTGTGGTTCCTCGCACTACCGTATGCTAAATACATACAGTATTTGAGATCTTTGAAATCTGAGGAGCTTTTCTTCTATTGTGCAGCTCGGGTTTAGGGAACAAAAGTGCATCAATGGGACATTTTCTTCACAGAAATATCCACGCAATGTGAAGCTTTTTTGTTTGTGTGTACAGTGTCTTCTCTGTAAAAAATCTCATAGTGCTTCATTCATTTCTTATTTCTTGTATATATTAAATATCAAAACAAGACAAAAAACAGAGTCTTCTGGGAGACCTACAACGATCACTTTGTACTGTACGCACGATCTGAGCCTAGTTTAATACCCTAGGAATTTCAACCAGTTTCACGTCTAGGAAATGTTACGTTATTTCGCATTAGTGGGAAAAATATTCCACTGTCAGGACAAAATATTATTTTGCTTAGCGTTTCGTGCAGACTTTAGGAAAAAGTTATTTTTTTTTTATTTTTTTTTTTTAGGAAAAATCTTTTGTAAAAATAGCATTTAATTTTCTATAAGCTATCATATTAGCGCTCAGCAGTGATCACCATCTCTAATAATAATAATAATAATAATAATAATAATAATAATAATAATAATAATAATAATAAGAATCTTGTATTTTGTTTACATCTTTAATTAAGATTTATGGAGGTGAATTTCCTGTTTTTAGTTTGCTTTAGTAGAAAAAAAAGCATTAAAATAACAGGAAGTTCTTTGCGCTGGTGTTATAGATGGAATGAATTATTTATAGCTGGATTTATTTTTACTACACGAGTGAACAACTGGAAACGGCCACACGATACACAACACGGCTTCGTGGGAATGAGTGATCGAAATGAAAGATACTCGGGTGACACTTGACTGGCGGGTGTTACTGTTTCCTGGCTGTCCATCCTGGAACCCTGAGATGTGGTTAGAGTTTGCGGTTCTAGGTTGTAGGTTGGTGCTGACTTTCCGTTATTCCCACGAGTTAATGTTAATGTCCCAGAATGCAACACAGCTGTATGATACAGTTGCAGCAGTGACGTAGCTCGGCTAGTTTGCATGCTATGAAATAATGCTCGTGATGGGGCAGATGGCGGTATTGGAGTAAAGGACTAAAGCACCATTGCATCACTCTGTTCTGTTAGACAAAAAAAAAAAAATTGTCAAAAAAAGAGTTTAAATAGAATTATCATTCCTAGCACTTCATTAATTTTTTTTTGCTAGCTTTTAAATTCTATGCAGCTTTTATAGTTTTCCGAAACCGTAAGGCAAAATTTATACTCGATTGTTGCGTAAAAATCCCTCATAAAATAGAGAAGTGATAATAAATCTGCTCTAAATGTGATCGATGCGTGCGAGAGCAGTTACGTTGATCAGAGTGAGGTGTGAAAAGTTCACGTTAGTGTTAAATCCGCCCGTGCTTCATCAGCTGCAGATTGGCTCAGCATCACCGGCGTGTTAATCAAAAGCCACACATTAACACCTGCTTAAACAGCGGCTGCTGGGAGTCGGCTAACCTTTTGTCATGTTAGTATCGTCACAGCAGGCTGACATGGTGTCAGAGGTGTGGAAAGATAAAACCAAATGATAAACGAGGTTAAAAAAGTTGTTATAATGTGAAGTCATAAAAGAAAATACCTTATTGAAATGCTAGGAAATTTCTAGAATGTTCCTTTGAATCATTTTTTTTTAACACGATTTTTGTTCGGTTTTGCCACTTTCTATCTAGCATTGACCGAAAATCTTCAAAGTTTTTAGCCATCGAAAGCCAAAATGTAACCAATAACAACGAATATCAAATAGTTTCTTGTATAAAATCTTTCCTTATAAATCTATACACCGATCTGCTGTATTATCACTGACAGGAGACATGAATAACACCGATCACCCGGTTATGACGTCACCTGTCGATGGATCTGAAACATTATGCACCAAGTGAACATTCAGTTCTTCAAGTTGATCTGGTGGAAACCAGAAAAATGGATAAGTGTATGGAGTGACATGATTAAAAGCCTGGGAGGATCCGGGCATCTCCAAACCCCCCCAACAAAATAGGTCTTGTGGTGTGCTCCTGGTATGTTGTGGTTAGTTCCTAACAAAAGTGCTCTGAGGAAGGACAAGCGGTGACCCAGTACTCCAGGCTCGCTGAGACTAACCCGAGTGCTCTGAACCTTCAGAAGATCTACTGCAGGAAACGTTAAAGCCAACTGTGATAGAAAGGCGTATGTACTGTAGGCTGTACCTGGACAGGACATGTCCTCTGTTTTATTCCTGTCATCTGTCAGTGGTTTTTATGTTGTATCTAATAGGTGTCGTGAATGAGGAAGTCGTGGCTCAAGTGGTTAAGGCTCTGGGTTGTTGATCGAAGCTTTCAAATCGCCACCACTGTTGGGCCCTTGAGCAAGGCCCTTAACCCTGTGGTGCTGTATCATAGTGCTCTGACCCCAACCTCCAACATTATTTTTATTCACCGTATCACACACATATCAATCATTTTTTCCCCACTCAGGCAGACGACGTGGCTTTCAGACTGTTTTTTTTTTTTTTCACTTAGAACCCAATTCCAGTTTAGACGTAGACTTCAGTTTGAGACTCTGCAAAATGAACATTTTTTTTCCTTCCCCAATACTAAACTGATGGCATTTAAGTTTTCTTTATTCTGTAGTTTGTCTCCAGTGCAAAAAAAAAATAAACCCATCACAACAACATTGTTTTGGCTGCTGGACTTAGAGCAGCGAGCGCAGATTTTGTTTTTTGGATGAACTGTACGCTTAAGTCTAGGTACAGTACGCTCTCGGTCCTGCTGTGGAATGACATGGAGCAGAACGTGTGCTCGTTCAGACAGGAATAAAATTATAAGAATCCCCCAAACCACAGCTGGCACTCTATCAAGGTCTTGTTTTTTTTTTTTTTTTTGGATTTATTTCTGACTCCCACGAGGGT
This sequence comes from Tachysurus fulvidraco, assembly GCF_022655615.1. Classification (NCBI taxonomy): domain Eukaryota; kingdom Metazoa; phylum Chordata; class Actinopteri; order Siluriformes; family Bagridae; genus Tachysurus; species Tachysurus fulvidraco. Next base: position 2,322,410 of record NC_062543.1, on the reverse strand, counting down.
GAGCAGGGAGATTTAAAGCAGGACGAGACTCGGAGGAGAAATGTGCAGTGTAAAAGAAGCTATCCAGGAAAGAAAGGAAGAGAGATGAAGCATCGAATAAAGTGAAGTGGACCTGCTGACGAAAAACGTACGACCTCATTTCAGACATAACGACTGGAGATATTTACATGACCTCCATGAAGCCAAATCAATCACACCCTGCTAATAATACACCTTTAGCGTCATTCCTTTTGCATCCAAACTCAAAACAGTGGCAGAAATTCCCCGTGTCTTCCTTTTTTTTTTTTTTTATTTCGGTTCATAATTTTTGTTCCTTTCTCTGATTTTTTATTTTTTTTCTGTTTGATTTTTACGTTTCTGTTTGAAAGTCAGATAATATTAGACCTGAGATGATTTTAGACTACAACACAGACAAAAACCAACACTACGGTAAATGAAGACTTAAAGATTTATGTGTTATGTTGTGTTATTAAAAACGTTCTGAAAGTTCAACACTCTGTTATTAAGCTAGCTATTCGTTTGCAAGTATAGATTAGTTATAAAATTAGTTATGTTATGGTCCAGGATGGATTGGATTTGTCTGGAGCTGGTCATTAAGTCCGGGGCTGAAAATGAATCTTCTAGTAATACTAGTAGAAGTAATAAAATCAGTAGTAGTAGCAGAATGATCGGGTTTACGAAGAATATTTACTAAAAAAAAAAAAAAGCTTTGAACTAAAAACTGTTTCATATTTTCTTGGATCTTTGACAAATTGACTGAAGTGTAAACATGCGGATACACAACACACGAGCGTGTCCTCTCAGCACCGTGATTGGCTGAGCCCTGATCCCACCCCCACCCTCCTGTTTTCCCCTCCCCAGGCTTTAAAAAGGCTCAGAGGAGCTGAACGGGGTTAGATGATCGTGCCTGGTTGACCACCCTGCTACACACCTCCACACACACACACACACACACACACACACACACACATGTTCCAAACAATGGTGGACTTCTCGGAGAAGTACTTGGAAAGGTAGGCATCCTGTTCGTCTCCTCCGAGCTTTCTGTGATGGACAGATTGAGGATGAACCGAGAGGGGAGGGAGAGAAAGAAAGAGAAAGGAGCTTAGAATAGAAAGTGAACTAAAGAGACGGTGTGAAGCTGAGATCTTCTCTGCTGGGATTTAGGAGAGATCCACGTGAGTTATCAGGTCTTTTATATTGTGTGTGTAGGTGTAGGTGTGTGTGTGTGTGTGTTAGGAGCTGAAGATGTTGGAGAGATGTTCTTGCATGTTCTCCTCATGTTCTTGTGTCTCATCTGTAAATATGAAGTTTGACTGTTTTGTGTTTGTGTTTGTACATAAAGTGGAGACAGTCCGGTGTTATTGACCCGACTGAGTGGCATTTGAAGGGTCCAGCAGGCACACGAACACTCTCTGTGCTTCAGAGAGTTTTTTATTGTTTACTGAAGCACCAGTCTTTTTTTTTTTGTGCTGCATAAACCTAGATATAGGATAACATTAAAAATGGATGAACTACAAGCCTGGATTCTTTTTTTTCCCTCCTTCTCGGTCCCATCGGTGTAGTTTTTTTTTAAAAGCACCATCATCGCTGCAGAGCCTCTCCGGGCCACTGTCACGTTCTAAAATGTCTTTCCCACTGCAGGCGTCCTGGTTTTCTTGTACTAGAATAGCTCAGAGCAATGCTGCGAGAGATAATAAGGGCCTGCCAGAGTGGGAACTGGAGCCTTGGGATGATTTCGGATCGCAGATTTCGATTGAAGAAGTTCCTCGTCCTTGGAAGCCGGTCGAGAGGAAACGTCAGACGTCATGGCGATCTGGATAAGCTGCCGTTGCAGTGAATAAGCATGACTAATGTTTCCACGTGTTTCTGGCTGATAGTGAGAGAGCGCTTTATGTTTGGATGAGTGCGAGCGTGTGCAGATGTGCAGCCGGAATTGTTTCCGCCCGTGTTATTATTTTGCATTCTTCTTTCTCATAGCATTGAGCTTAGACAGCCTGTATGATCACAGCAGCAGATCTTAGATACACGTCTACGGAATCTACAGCTGTGGCTGGCTGAGGATAAGCTGCAAAGCTGAGATTCTGGATTTTGCTTAAGGTCTTAAAGGTCATCCGTCTTCTGTCTGACATTTCCACGGCCGTGTGTTAGGAAGCCGCAAACTGAAATAACTCGGGTGTTGTTTTGCAGCGGGAAGCATCCACACCGCATGCCTGAGAGGTGGACATATTCACACAGGGGTGCGGAATGTAGAAAATCTGCAGGACTATGCTCAGGGAATGTGCCAAAAAAAAAAACTGCTGTTACTCGCATGAACACACACATGCACATGGACACACGCAAACACACACATACATATGCACACACACACATAAATATATATGCACATGACACACAAACAAACAAACACACACACATATATGCACATGCATGTGACACACACATACATATATGCACATGACACACACACACACACACACACACACACATACATATATGCACATGACACACACACACACACACACACACACACACACACACACACACATATGCACATGACACACACACACTTACTCTTTTATAGTAAAAAAGAGGCAGGTTATTTAACCCATGCAATAATATTTTGCACCGATATTACTCTAGAGTTTTTAATTAGTTTTGAACCCATTTTTATTAAATTAGTCAGATTTCATCAATCAATATTTTATTAATTATTTATTAATAGAAATATTTGGTAAACGGTGGTCTAGAAAATTACCCACAATGCACTAGCAAAGAACAGACGAGAGAGCGAGTAAAGAGAGCGAGTTTATTATACAGTAATAAATGACAGCGAGTTCATTTGCATATTAGAATAATTAATGAGAGCGATCAGTCAGTCGAGGCAAGAAGATTATTGCTTAAAAAAAAGCCACAGAAAAGCACATTTATTAAGAATAAAGTGCAATTAAAACAAAATGAGAGGAAGAAAAAAAAAGGAAAAATGTATACAGAAATGTGCATAAAATTTAAATAAATGATGTAAAAGATTTCATTAAAAATAAATGCTGTGTAAAAAAAAAAATTAGAAGCATGTAATCCAAAGCGAAACACAATAATAAACATGGAGCTGTACAATGTAGAGACCTAGAGTCAGCTCCATGTCTGACCTTCATCATGACCTTTCCAGTTTTTTTTTTTTAAATATTGTACTAACAACAGTCACGTGCATGTGTTTGCTTTATAGTGTAAATAAACAGTCTGTAGCTCCAGCTGTGACGTCATGACACGGCTGGAGTGTGTCAGGTGTAGTGTGTCCTGCTGAACAGTAGGTGGCGGTGTTGAGTCGAAAACGTCTTATTTCCCCTTCTGTGTTTTATTTACATTCTGCAGCTTCACTGCAGCATGCTTCCTTCGATCCTCCACAGATCATCAAATCATTCTGTCTGTTCTCAGATCAGTTTTTCTCACTTTTTACGTTTCCGATGTTTCCTTTAATGCAACTCACTAATGACTCTTGCCTGCTATATTGAAACCAGATCAAGACCATAAATTGTTTATTAAACTCGCAAATCTTTTCCAAGGCCCGTAAAATTTTGATGGAGGTTCCCGACTCGCACAACGACTCGAACCCCGCTTTCTCCAGATGAAAAATAAGCCAATCAAACACGTCCCGATCATCTGCTTCTGGTTTACGCGGTCTAAAAAAAGCTTTTTTTATTTGCTAGACCTCTTCGGCTTTCCAAGACAAACCTCCCCTATGCCTGCTCTTCTGTCATTTCCCTGGATTCTGTTCCAGTCTCGATGTACGAATACACAATTTCACCGTGGACTACTTTCCGGCCCTGAATCGTATTTACAGCGTTAACGCTAGCCAAAAGAATCCAAACTAGCTTTAGCATGTGTGTGAGCAGTCAGAGAGGAATGCCATGTGATGAATGCATCTGCTTCACTACTTGACCATTTCACCGATCTTATCTTATCAGAAGGGCTTGGAGTGAGGAGAAGGGATTGGGTGCGTCATCGTCAGCGTCTTCTAAAATAAAACGTTTATATGTAAAGTGGCTTTCAGGTCTTTGTCAACATCACGAGATAACGCGGCTTGGAGGAAGGGTGTAGTTTCCTATGATATAACATATGAACCTGGGAGATTCAACTGAGAAATTTGATTGGTCATGCAATAAACATGCAAAGCCTTTGATGTTTATTGCACGCTCTTATTCGATTGGTAGAAAAATGTCTGACGGAAATGACAGTTATTTAATGGAGCTGTTTTCTCTGGAATAAACTTAGCTGGCCGAGTTTAGAGGTTTTGACAAAATAAGCAATTCATTTTCATTGAGTTTTGGGTAGCGTTATTGTGGTTCCTTCGATCCTGATCTCAGGTTACTGGAATTTCACACGTAGGCCTCCTTTCATGATTGGTGAACCTATTGAGGATGTATTCCTGCATCAGGTTTATCGTTCCTGGGATAGGATTCACCGTTTATTGAAGCTCAATGAATAAATAAATATATTTGAATAGTTGGGTGGCGCGTTGGCTTAGTGGTTAGCACGTTCGCCTCACACCTCCAGGGTCGGGGGTTCGATTCCCGCCTCCGCTTTGTGTGTGTGGAGTTTGCATGTTCTCCCCGTGCCTCGGGGGTTTCCTCCGGGTACTCCGGTTTCCTGCCCCGGTCCAAAGACATGCATGGTAGGTTGATTGGCATCTCTGGAAAATTGTCCAGAGTGTGTGAGTGAATGAGAGTGTGTGTGTGCCCTGTGATGGGTTGGCACTCCGTCCAGGGTGTATCCTGCCTCGATGCCCGATGACGCCTGAGATAGGCACAGGCTCCCCGTGACCCGAGTAGTTCAGATAAGCGGAATTTGAATAGTTTATTCTGTAGTGCAGGTAAGGTGTCTAAGCATATTGCAGAGACTTAAAATTTAAACAAGGAGGAATTTGCAATATTTTGTGTATTACTAAAGATAGGATAATAGGAGCTGACATATATTTATTCATTAAGGAGATGATTAAGGAGGCTTTTTCCAGACAAAACCATGACAAGTCCAGAAGCTTAAGTGCTGAGCCTCCACCACTCCAAACCTCAGACAATTGTCTCCAAAGTGCTCATTCATGGTAGAGGGACAGTGGTAGCTCAGTGGTTACGACGATGGACTACTGATCAGAAGGTCTTAAAGTTCAGGCCACAGCACTGCTAAGTTGCCACTGCCTTAACCCTCAAGTGAGAAATGATTCTCTCTGGCTAAAAGTGCTGAAGTGTTTCTTGGCTGTCTCACACATCCTCACAGCTGACCTTCGTCCTTCTTTGTGTTTACAAAGATAAGCGCAGTAGCTTCAGTCCTGGATGGCCTTGGCTTTAAAACACAAACGAAGTTTGGTGGAAAAGCAAGATTGTGGAGTTGAAACATTATCAAGTTCCTTATTCATGTGGTAATGGAAGGTTTGAACACAGAAAAATATGAGGTGGGATAAAGAGGAAGCCCGTGAAGCCACATCTTTCGGAAGTGGTAAGCTTGTGTCTTGAGTCTGACTGAAAAAATGTCCGGTGGTGTATTTTAAGGTGATTGCTCATCATTTAGTCGTTGGAGTGTGAGGGTATTTTTGTGAGAGGCGGCGGGGGCATTGTTTCCATATTTCAGCACAACACTGCATGATGTCATGAATTGTTTCAGACTTCCTGTTTCCTGTTAGGGCTTACCTCCTGGTTCCTTTACCTAAGCCTAGCTGAATTAAAAAAGACAGCTAACAGTAAAAAAAAAGTGTTGGTCACTGAATATATGGCCTTAATGAATCAAACAGATACAGATGTTCAGGGTGACAAATAAGTGTCAACACACCTGGAGCACAGGCTCTCGTTCGTACTGTCAGCCCTCACAGAATTTCACATGATAATTAATAAGTCCAGAAACTATTATAGAAAGGAGCTACGGTGAGGGCAGGACGGATGGACAGATTTAGGAACCGTGTCTAGGGAGGTCCAAAAATGGAATGGTCTCCCAACGTGGTGCTGATGAGAGTGGAGGCCTTGCTAATCCACGGTGGAAATCAAACGGCAGGAAATAGGTGTTACGTAAGGTCAGGCATTCCGTGAGGACGCGAGCGAGGTCGGAGTGTGTGAGGACGAGTGCTCGGGGATGGGAGGAGGGTATGGGAGGATGGGAGGTGTTATGAAGCCTTAAGTTTGGCTGGAGGTAGAGGGGTGCAGATGTACACTGTTAGCCCCCTCAAGGGCTTTGACCCTAAGGTCACAAACCCAGGGGCCTTATGGAGAATCCTAGAGAGAGGTGTGGAGGTAGAGAGCGGCACTCAGCCTCATCCCTCTGTCAGTACGTCACTCTGCCAGTCAGGAAGGAAGAAGAGGAGAGAGAGGACGAAGGACAGGAGTGAGACGAGTGCAAGAGAGAGAGAAAGAGAGACAGACAGTGTCTCTCTTCCAACTCTCAACACCTTGCTGGAATCTTATCACTGCTTTGTGACTGACTTCGGAGAAAATGTATACACCGTGTGGATTTATTTACTTTATTTTTTAGGGTTTGACGTTTTCTACTATATCTGGATCTAAGCTACATTTTTGACCTACTGCTTGTGTGTGTGTCCATACAGGGCCAAAGACATGAAGAACCGACTGGCGTTCCTGAGGAGAAGGAATGAATCTCCAGGAAGCACTCCGGCCAGCAAGCTGGACAAAACTATGAAGTCAATCAAGTAAGTGTTACATGTGAGTGTGTGCATGAGCAGGTGATTGTGTGTTGATGCGTACGGGTGAGCACGTGGCCCGAGAGAAGAAGTAGTTGAAAAAGGGAAGTTGTCTATTTGTGTCATCACATCGTCATGCACTTGTCATGTTTAGTGTGTCTATCTTTCCATGAATGAATGAATCAGTGCACTTATATGGTGCACAGTAATGTTTGTGTATAGCAGAAATGACCAATCTTACCACCTGGGTGCCAAAACATTTACTCTGTTCCTGTAGAACATATCAGACATGAGGGATTGAGCTACAGTACACCTGAGAGACCAATTAGAAAAAAAAATCAAACCGTGCATACGAAGTAGTACAATTCGTAATATACGACGCACCGCATCCCAGCTGGCTGAACATATGCAGGGGTGTCATTTCTTTAGCACGACTAACGCCTGCTTAATTGCCCGTGGACGCAGCGTACAATGCCACCCAATCGTTCAGAAAGACTGCCTTTGCTCCTAAAGTCAATAAGGCAGCAGATGTTGTAGAGCTGTTAATTGTAGTCACACAATGAAAAGGAGGTTTGGAAAAACGAGAGGCATGAGGAGGCGGAGCTATAGTATCATCCTACTGGCTGGCTGTAGCTCCTCCTTCACCCCTCCCTTCTCTGAGCTTAGTCATAAAAGAAGCAGTCTACCAGAGATGCTCAGAGAGACTTGTAACGCACACAGAAAAACATAAATACACACCGAGCCATTGAGAAGCACAAGGCTGCGGATGGGTCACACAATGAGAAACCTGACAGAAATGGGCTTGCTCAAAAACCGCTCTGCTTTCATTTGCAGGCCCACGCCAGAGGAGGCGCTCAAGTGGGGAGAATCTCTCGACAAGCTGCTCGTCCATAAATGTAAGTCGGGCAAATCATTCTTTTTAGAATTATTTTTTTTTATTAATTTTGTATTTGTATTAAGATTACAGTTTGAGTTCTTTCCTTCGCTTTGGAACTGACAACGATGTGTGTGTGTGCTTGGTGCATTTCGTGTGGGAGTGTGAATGTGTGTGTGTGTGTCGGAGGCTCTCGCATGAATTAACTCCATATGAATTGAACCATGCATCAGCAGGGAGGAAATAGCAACACAGAGGGATTAGTGAGCGCCAAAGGCACTACTGTGCTCTTTCTATTTATAACCACTCTCCATAATCATTTTTAATCCAGATCTCGATGATCGTAATATGGTTTGCATTTTGATGGAAAGAAAAATCGAACGTCCTCGGTGTTAACATTCAGCATGTCCTGTGCACAAGAGATACTTATCTGCACGGTGCACTTATTCATCCGCTTCCCTAAAAGATTAAATAAATAAAAAAAATCCAGCCAGCTTATCTGCAGCGGAAAAGTGTTCTCGGTCGAAGGGGTGGCTCCTCGCTTCCTCGTATTCTTACTGAACACAATCCAAAAGCCTGTCAGAAATATTAACGCGACCCGGCGAGGGAAGGAAGATGGTCATAATCAGATTTGAGAAAATTCAACAATTCTATTGTTGTTGAAAAGGCACTGAAAATAACGAGCCAAATAAAGCCGCGAGTTGTGTTGTAAATGTATAACGAGGAAAAAGGAACAAACGAAACACCTAAAATCGCGACAGATCTCAGTCTCCAATGGTTAGCAACGGAAGGGCAAGAGAGGAAGCTGCTAATCCGTATGGAATGATCCTAATCTCATACTGAGTTCAGCTGTATCTGCTGTTCCTCTGGTTCTTCCTGTCCACTCATAAAGTAACACTCTGTCTCTCTCTCTCTCTCTCTCTCTCTCTCTCTCTCTCTCTCTCTCTCTCTCTCTCTCATTCTTTTTTCGTCAGATGGCCTGGCGGCGTTCAGAGCATTCCTGCGCACCGAATTCAGCGAGGAGAATCTGGAATTCTGGCTGGCCTGCGAGGATTACAAGAAGATCAAGTCACAGTCCAAGATGGCCTCAAAGGCTAAGAAGATCTTCGCAGAGTACATCGCCATACAGTCCTGTAAAGAGGTAAGGCAGAGTTCTCCGTTTGCAAAATGCTAGCCGTGTATCATACGGCGGCTGCGGCCAGTCAAAACACGGCTCGATCGTTTCGACTGGAAACGTATCAGATCTGAGACAGTTTGGAAGGTTACTAAGTAAACACACATGGGTCGAGGAGTGTAAATCCTGTGCGCTCCCCTCCCCCTGTCGTTGAGGAATGAGGCAGGCGATGAATGAGCTGTTCTGTGTGTATGGTTCCCACATGGAGGCCTGAGAGAGGCCTGGAGGATGTGAGGTCATACCTGGCTAATAAATTCAAACAAACCCCTGCTGCGCTAAGCCTCTGCTTTTAGAGCATGTTTTCACTTTTTGAGTTTGGAAGAATCCTGGAACAAAAATCCAAACAGCTGTAATTTACTTTAAACAGAGAGAGAGAGAAAGAGAGAGAGAGAGAGAGAGAGAGAAAGAGAGAGAGAAAACATGTATCCTGACCTGACAAGGACTTGCTGCTAACTGTATTATTCCTCTGCTTTCACTCTCTAGGTGAACCTTGACTCGTACACACGAGAGCACACCAAGGAGAACCTTCAAAATGTCACACGCTCCTGTTTCGAACTGGCCCAGCGCCGGATATACGGCCTGATGGAGAAGGATTCGTATCCGCGGTTCCTGCGCTCTGAACTCTACCTGGACTTAGTGAACCAAAAGAAAGCGAGCGCCACGTCCACGGCATCCTCGTCGTAAGAGGAACCACGGCGCAGGGACGCTTGACAAAAATATCTAACTAGCATTGTGGACACTTTCGTTCTCATCCACCATCCTGTCCTACGATGAGGAGAATAGAGAGAGAGAGGGATAGAGAGAGGAGACAATCAGGACGAAGAGACCCCCGAAAGGAAAAGGCGGTTGTCCGATCCGGAGGCTGAGCAAAAAGACGTGTGGAGTGTCTGTGTAACAAGCTACATCATCTTTATTATTAATATTATTATTATAATTAGCATTATTATTATTGTTATTATTATTATTATTATTTAAGTTTGGTTTTGGAGAGAAGTCAAAGTCGAGGACGGGGATTTGCTCTTCGATGTAAAGACAGTCGGGTACTGTTTTGTCGGTTTTTTTTTATCCTTCGTGCTCTCGGTACGACGAAGACACCACTTTATTTTTGTCGATCTCGCTCTCAAGCCGTCACAGCCGGATCGATACGGCACCATGCACGCGGTTCCTTCCCGTCTTTCCTTCCTTCCGTGATCATGCACTTCTCAGACGAGGGGTCTCCTTTCTCGTCCCGCCGTTCTGACAGACTTTTAGAGGAACGGACCACAACAGAACACGGACTCTCATGCTTCTGCACGCGGACCGCACTCATCCATCCGCGGGTCCGCGAAGGTCAAACACGTGACAGTTAACGCTTAGCGATTCATTGTAGCTCTATGTGAGGACTGGACGAGAGGATTCTCAGGACTGCACGGCACTCGACTATGAAGCTTTCAGGCTTGTTTGAGATTTATTTCACTTGTAAATATTATAATAATAATTATTATTTTTTATTAGGTTTAAACCTGCACTCCTTAGATGTTTTTTTGTTGTTGTTCTTGTTAATAAGAAAGATAACGCTTTACCTGTACAGAAAGTCTGCATATTTATTTAGAGCCTCGCTGGATATCGCATTCAGTTCATTGCACTCAGTTAAACAACAAAAAAAAAAATGGCGCCCCACTCAGCCTCCCCCTCCCCCGTCCTGTCCCTGTCACACCCCCTTTTTACCCACGATTCCCATGAACTGTCCTTATGTAAAGTGCAATATGTTTTGTTTTTTTTTAATAATAGTTTTTTTTGTTAGTCTGCTTATCTCTTGGATAAATTTCACTTCGATGATGGATTTTTTTTTTTATTTTGTCGGAAGAAAAATCAAATATTCGACCCGCACGAAGACTGAGTCGCAGTTTTAAGAGTATTTAGTTCCTATTAAGTGAATTATTCTAACTGTGTAATCCCCGGCAGCAGGCAGCTGGGGTTTATGGATGTAAATATAATTCTTAAGAAAAGAATAAAACGACGAAAAAAGACAAAAACACAAGGTCTTGTGGGAAAAGTCCCGCGCAATACAGCTGTATGTATGTACCTGTAAATACTCAGAGCCTCAAAGCTATAAAATGACATGTAACCTTATCAGAAAAAAAGGGGAAAAGTCCTGGGGTGAAATCCAGCTTCTCCTCGGTCATACACTGCTTGTAAGGGGTTTACGAAATGTATTTTATCATTTTCACTGTTTACAACTCAAACGCATCTCCGAAAAATAGCAAGCGAAAAGAGAAGATAGAGAGAATTCATTCGGTGTCATTGTAAAAAAAAAAAAAAGAGAAAGAGAAAAAAAAAGAGAAGATATAATAAAAGAGATGAATGAAAAAAACTGATCCTTGATCTCTTGGTCTTTGATTATTGCTTTATTTTTCTTATAGAATCTTGTGTGTGTGTGTGTGTGTGTGTGTGTGTGTGTGTGTGTGTGTGTGTGTGTGTGTGTTTAAATACATTTATTACCGTCACCTCTTTCTGTCACGGCTCGGGTAAACAGGTACATAACGACTCTCTCTAAATAGGTGACCTAAAACAGTCAGATGGAGAGAGGGAGAGAGAGAGAGAGAGAGAGAGAGAGAGAGAGAGAGAGAGAGAGAGAGAGATATATGAAAAAGGGATAAAAGAGGAAAAAGGAAAGCACGAAGGCAAAGACTAAGGTGATAAGTTAAGAAAAAAAAGGACAGAAATGAAAACAGAAGATGAAAGTGGAGAGATAAATGAGAAAAAGAAAGAGAAGAACCAGGAAAGAAAATGAGAGATGAGAGAATAAAAAATTAATAGAGTTAATTTGAGGAGAGAGAGATGGGAGGAAGGGAGGAACGAAGAGAAGAAAGGAGAGGAGAGGAAAATTTGATAGAAAACAAGAGAGACTGCTATATATATATATAAGACAAAAAAGAGGGAAAATAAAGGGATGGGCAAAAAACAGGAATGGTTAGAGGTGGAGGAGTGGAAACAAGAGAAGAGAGATGAAAGAGAAAAAAAAGAGGCCAGGGCTAAAGGAAAGAAAAGATAAAAAACAGTTGAGATGAAGAGAAAAAAGTGAGGTGAGGAAAGAGATAAAAAGAGAACAATGGAAAGAGAAAAGAAGCGAGAGAAGAGAAGAAAAAACTCAGACTGTGAGAGAAGAGAAGAGGAAAGAAGACATGAAAGAAGTAAAAAATGAATGTGATCAAAGAGGAAAAAAAGGAAAGAGATGGAGAGAAAGGAAAAATGAGAAGAGGGTTATCAAAGGAAAGAGGTGAGTAGAGATGAAAAAGAAAAGAGAGAAAAAAGGGGGATAAGTAAGAACGAATATGTGAGAAAGGGAAGAAAGGAGGATGAGATGTGGAGTGGAGGAAGAGAGAGAGAGAGAGATGAGGGCGGAAGAAAAGAGATGAAAAGAAAAATGTGTGATTTCTATAACTGTGATTTCAAGTGTTTTATATTCAGTCGTCAGGATTAAACTTTAGCTGAATGTGATTACAGGAGAAGTGTTGAGCGTCAGATTCTACTGCAGTAACTCTAATGTGGGTCTAATGTATAAATATAAACTGAATCTAAACTGAATCTCAACTGAATCTAAACTGAATACAAACTGAATCCAAACTGAATCCAAACTGAATATAAACTGAATATAAACTGAATCTAAACTGAATCTAAACTGAATATAAACTGAATATAAACTGAATCTAAACTAAATATAAACTGAATCTAAACTGAATCTAAACTGAATACAAACTGAATATAAACTGAATATAAACTGAATCTAAACTGAATATATACTGAATACAAACTGAATCCAAACTGAATCCAAACTGAATATAAACTGAATATAAACTGAATCTAAACTGAATCTAAACTGAATATAAACTGAATATAAACTGAATCTAAACTAAATATAAACTGAATCTAAACTGAATCTAAACTGAATACAAACTGAATATAAACTGAATATAAACTGAATCTAAACTGAATATATACTGAATATAAACTGAATATACTGTATACTGAACCAATCCTGAATTTATCCTGAGTATATACTAAATATATACAGTACGGAATATATCCTGGATTTATCCTGAATATAAACTGAATTAATCCTGGATTTATCCCGAATATAAACTGAACTAATCCTGACTTTATCCTGACCTAAAATTTGTTCTGAATTTATTTTGCACTGTCAGAAAGTGTGTTAGAGAAGTCTAGCAGGTTTAAAATAAATGTCTACAAATAGCATCAATGCTGTAAGCTTTTTAGAGTTGCTAAGGAACCATGTCTGCTCCTGTGTATGTGTGTGTTTGTCCGGTGTGTGTGTGTGTGTGCGCGCGCGCGTGTGTGTGTGTGTGAGCGTGTGTCTTTATTGCTTTGGTCAGGACTAGTGGGTGTTTATTGAGTGAGTGCTTCTTTCCTTTCTGCATGGTAACTCCACAGTTGGACCATTCATTTGGAGAAGGTTCAGGTCCATGCAGCCATCCCACTCACAGACACACACACACACACGCACGCACGCACGCACGCACACACACACGCACACACACACACACATACACACACACACACACACAGGCGGGAAACTCTGAGCGGCAGGTGGTTCTGCCCAGCTTGCTGAAGCGAGGTGATGACAGCTCTGTTTGGACTTGGCTCAGATTAAAGCTCCTTGGAGAATCTGGCAGGATTCAGCAGGACTGAAAAACACACACACACACACACACACACACACACACACACACACACACACACACACACACACACACAGAGTGCAGATTGAATTTAAGATTCTGCACCTTGTGTGTGTGTTTAGTTGTGTGTTTAAGTTCAAACCAATTTAGCGATTATTAATCTCGTCTACGATTCTGTGTGATTCACGCCGTGTCACCGCTGAATCCACAAACAGCACAATAATTAATCGACTCTCATCTCCTGATGTTGATGTAGGCTGCGTTCAAATAAATATCATAACTAATAACTTATACGGTCTGAGTGAACAACACTCTGATGTTTTTAAGCTGAAGGTGGAGTCTCATTCTCTCTCGAGTTCACTAGTTTTTTTAGGGCACTGAACAGAGATTCAGCCATTTTAAGGTCTCTCTCTCTCTCTCTCTCTCTCTCACACACACACACACACACACACACATGCTCTTTATCTCTCTGTCTCTCTCTATCTCTCTTTATCTCTTTCTCTCTATCACAAAAAATCATTTTAATGCACTGAAATGTTCAAAACCAGGGAGCATCAGATGCTCACTCACTGTTCCCTTAGTGGAAATCCTCTTAGACAGAAACAAAATAAAACACACACACAAAGTAAGTAATTTCCACTGCTGACATTTTACAAAGTGAGATTGTAGTCAGGTCACTGGAAATTGAGTCGTCAGGGTGGGACTGTGCACAACAGTGCACAATACTGGTTGCCAGAATGAAACATTCTGGAGAAAGATTTTTTTTTTTGTACAAAAAAATTCAGCACTGTTTCTCTGCAAAACGCAAGTCTGCAGCTGTAGCCGGCCGAAGAATGACAATAAAACACCTTCCGACCAATCAGAATCGAGAATTTTAATCGCTAATGATGCTGAATCTCGAGTCAACAAAACACATGATTAAATCGTTGAAGTATCTGAATTGTTTTCTAACCCAAGGTCAGGTCGAAAGTGAACGTTAATGAAGAGCTCGGCTTGGGTTTGTCTCACAAATACAAATATTAAGTAGCAGGAAATCTCCAGATCTCTGATTAGGTGACGACTGAAGTGTCTGAAGGTCAATCGGAATTTGGGGCTTTGTTTTTTTATTTTTATTTTTTTTATATTTAATAAGAAATATTAAATGATTGTATTTTTTTCTCTCATACTTACATCACAGTGCTGTGAAATCTATATAAAATCTTTATATAAAAAATAAAATAAATTGCGGAGAAAAAATATATTTAAAAAATTTAAAAATTACAAAACGTTATCTGAAAGGTTGAATGTTTTACTGATGTTTAGTGTATTGTAATAAAATACTTTTTTTTATCTAAATACGGTTGAAAATAAATATTAAAGGGATTTAAAAAAAAGTGTTAGAGCTTTTCAATGACTTTGTATAATATTATTTAAACAGCTAAAACAACTAGACAAAACTAAATCTAAACAAATAGATGATAGACATTTTATTTTGAATAGAAAGTTTTCATTTATCTTTCCATTGAAACGTTTTATTTGCATTTTGTATTTTTATCGTTTTAATAAGAAATTAAATTGAAACTTTTTGCTTAGATTTTAATAGTATTTTGTTGGCAGATTTTATACAATTTCATTTAATAATCTGTTACGAAGCTCTGACTGACACTGGAGACTCCTTCCGTAAATTTTAAACATCTCACCTGACCAATCAGAATCAAGAACTCAGCTTAATCAAAGCAGTCTCTGTCTTTTCAGCTGGACGTCTTCAAATGGCACAAAAGGCTGAACTGTCAAAACAACGAGCTGCTCTTTCACTAAGTGCACGAGAAAGTATGGAGACGGAGCTCGTGTATACGCCGGTAATCTGTGATGAAGCAGAGAAGTGGCGCTCGACTCGTCCCAGGTGACATTGACATGAAGCACACGGCAAGGCATCAGCACCACTGATGGCTTTCTTTTAACAGGTGATTAATCAAAGGATTCTGGACTGTTTCGTGTCGAGGTAAAGTGAGTGAGTGAGTTGTCTTGGGTTCAAAACACTAATAATAGAACTCGCTGAGAAACTTTCCAACCCATTACACGTTACACTAACTCGTCTTCATGACACTGAGCATTTTTTTTTCTTTTAAGATCCTTTGTCTTGCCTCGAGAGAATTTACTACATTTAACCTTCCTGTGGTTAGCACGTTCGCCTTGGGGTTCGATTCCCGCCTCTGAGTGAGTGAGTGAGTGAGTGAGTGAGTGACCTTCCTGTTATTTGCTGGAGATTCAGTAGCCTAGTGATCAAAGTGTTGGACTACTGATTGGAAGATTGTGAGTTTGAACCCCATTTCCACCAAGATGCCACCTCTGGGTCCCTCAGCAAGGCCCTTAAATCTCAATTGCTGAGTTGTATTAAAAAAGTAGCTCTGGATAACGCCATCTGATAAATGCTGTAAAAAGTATACAGAATATGTCATTTTATACATCAATAATCAAAAGGGCTTTTTAATCTGTTCTTACGATGCGAACAGTAACGTGACGTGACGTGACATATGGCTAAGTACGGTGATCCATACCCAGAATTCGTTCTCTGCTTGCAACCCATCCAAAGTGCACACACACTGCAGTGAACACACACACACACCGTGAACACACACCCGGAGCAGTGGGCAGCCATTTATGCTGCTGCGCGGGTGGGGGGGGGGCAGTTGGGGGGTTCAGTGCCTTGCTCAGTGCCTAGGGTTATGAAACTTCGCTCTGAAAGCAGGATCGCCACGACTTTTGCGTACATCCGGAAATGATGCTAGCGTGTTACGGCTAATCGCTTAGCAACAGACACGCATTCAGAACCTGTACAGCACATCAATTAATCCAGGATCATATCAGGTGAAATGCAGGACGTAACAGAACAACACTTAGTCAGGGGGCAAAACACAGATCTTCACGGAGCCAGGAGAAAATACACAGTGTGAGGCAAATTAGCGCAAGTCAGCGAATAACAAACAAACGGGTGGCCGACTACAGGACATTCTTAAAAAAAAAAAAAAAAAGATAAAGCTTTAAAAGATAACGAGACGAGAGAATATGCAATTTAGATTAAGGTTGTTCAAGCTCTTGTTGTTCAAGCTCTTTTTAACCAGAGTTTCTAGTCACCCAGCGTGAATATTTTATGTTCTTTATTCCTCTTATACTTTTACTAACAGTCGTTGTCGAATGTCAGTGGAATAAGTAAAGACATAAAAAAAGCTTGATTTGTTAATAATAAACTATAAAGTGTAAAGTCCTAAAAAAAAAAAAACTCCTGACACTGGAGACTCCTTCCTTTAATGGCAAACAAACAAACTTTGTCTTCACACTCCAACATTCCTCATGTCCTTCCTGCAGTCTGAAGCAGTCGTGCTTTACTCAGGAAAACTTGTTTTGCAAAAGCAGGCTTGATTGCCACACATTAATTCATCACATTCCCACAATCAGGCGTATGTGTGAGCTGTTGTGAAAACCTCAGTGGGAAAAATCTGAATCTGGAGTGTTAATGTCTTTTTTTTATTTTTTATTTTGAAGGACGATCCAGTTCCTGAGAAAGCAAGATGAGAAAATAAGCAATCTGATAATACTTCGAAATCTGAAGCTTAACCCAAGGCAGCTGTTTTTTTCGAGGCTCAAGGTTTTTCTGCTGATGAGGAAATGCATGAGGACGGAGGTGGATGATGTCACATGTACAGACTTACATCAGAGCGAACGCTTACAGTACATGTTGTAAATCCCTCAGCAGTGTAGCACTTACTCGAAAAATTACCACTTAAAATGAATGAAAAGTATGAAAGATGATCTCGTACCAGCCGGGAATCTTCCCTCAGCTGTCACCCTACTGAACTCTACGCTAATGCGCTAATCCGCTCAGCTTCAAAACATTCCTCACACACACTCTTCAACATTTTTACACATTTAGCTCCTAATAATAGTAATAATAATAATAATAATAATAATAATAATAATAATAATAATAATAATAAAACGCCACTGTTCCGCTGAACCCTCCTTTACTTTTCTTCTACAGTTAATGATTAACTTTTTAACTTTGTGCTAATTTGCACTTCTGGACAGACGCTAACTGATTTCTTTGCCTTTGTTTGTGTAACTGTACAATGACACTGAATCTAATTGAACGTTGACATTGAATTTAAACACACTAGGGTTCACACATAAACAAAGCTGAATTCAGAAAAGCAAACTAAGCATCGAAGAGTTTCACATTTCGTTAAATCCCAAAGTTGAAGTTGTTGAAATTGGCAATTTTTTTTCAAGTGAAGACGTTTGTCTGACTGTGATCTCTTCAGAGAAGATGGAAAAAGCACGGAGTATGGCAAAGTCGCACCAACAAAGAAAATATTGTAAATACATATGCAGTTAGCTTGTTGCTAACAAGAATAAAATCATTCAATGACATAAATAAACAAAACATCTGGGCATGTGTTGTCATTTTCGGTTGACATCCATAATTGCATGTTTAAATTAAATTCATAAACCTCTTTCTTTCTTTCTTTCTTTCTTTCTTTCTTTCTTTCTTTCTTTCTTTCTTTCTTTGCCAGTGATATTTGGATAAACTGCTGAGGTCAAAGCTAATATAAAATAGAAAAAACCACAAATAATTCATTAGGACGTTCACATGCTTTTTTTTATATTCTAAAGATCTATGCTAAAAAAATTCACCCGAACTAAAAGTACTCACAAATGTCAGTCGCCTTGTCAAAAAAACCAAAAAACTTTTTTTATGAACAACTGAATTTTTTAGGGTATATTCGGTGTCTTTGCTGTAATTTTGGAATCATGGAAATTCCGTAATTATCTAGATTTAACCCGAACGAGTCAGAGGGTTCGTAACTGTGTGAGCTTCCGTTGTCGTGAATCATTTTGTGTCGTGTCACGAAACATGGCGCGCTGACCTGCGTCGTGGGAAGCACAACCACTGTGAACGTGTGTGAACGTGTGTGAATGTGTGAACGTGTGTGAACGTGTGTGAATGTGTGAACGTGTGTGAATGTGTGTGAAATGAGCGGTTGTGTAACAAGACACAGCTCCTTTCCCTAATAAATGTAAAACATGTTACACTTTCATTGCATCCGCGGTGTCACACCAAACCTTCCCGCCAACATCGAGATCGATGGGGAAGAACAGTGGGCATGTTGTAAAGGAAAACCGGGAACCATGGCAACCAACTTCATAAATAGTTTACAGGCTTGTTTTGAAAAGTGCAGCCAGATACACTAAATCTGCCAGTGACGGGAGGCCAGGGTGCTTTGACACGCAGCAGCCGCTACTCTGCCATTTCACTTAGCCAGTGGAAAAAAAAAATCTGCGTGACTGAAGCGGCACTAAAACTAAACTTTTTTCCAAACGCTCTTTAAGATGTTGGCTTGTTTCGTCAGCGCAAGTCGAGCCATAACGTGATGTAATGGTTCTCCAGTTGAGAAGAAGGAGCTTTCAAGAACCTTCTCCAAAAAGATTTTAAGAAGAAACAAAAGGAAATAAACATCCTTACGCTTGCGTACGAAGCTCTGTGACGTTACGGATCTTCTGCACGAATCAGAATCTTATTTTGCTCATGTATCAATCTTCATGAAATATCTTTAACACCAAGGGTTCCTAGAAATCCACTACAAAAGGTCTCTGTAACGTCAAGGACATTTCATTTATATCAATACAGAAAGAAGGACAGCGTGTGAGGATTGTTTATGAGGCTCAGTTCTTTTTTTAAATTTTGTTTTATGAACCAGAAAATTCTCATTTTAATTAATATCTAATGAACTAATTAGGTGACTTACTCTTTGTGCTTCTTCCAAGGTCCATACATGCAAAGTCATCAAAAATGAACTAGCAAGTAGCTAACAAAAAATTTTTTTGCTTTTGAATTTGTTTTTGGTTTGTTTGAGTCATTTGTAACAATAAAGCAAAAAAAAAAAAATTTCAAAAAAAAAAAATTTCAAAAAAAAGAATTGTTAAATCTTTTTGTACTTTTTATTTTTTTACTATAAGACCGTGACGATATGAGATGATACGATAGTAACAGACATTTTTACGAAGTAGATGACTATTGATTCTTTTGTAGCTAAAACGATCTGTTTTTGTTCGAATTTTCCTATGAAAGCTTCCGATTTTACATTTTCTACCTTTTTATCACCAAACATTTAATGCCAATTGACTGCACTTAGAGCACATTTGATTACAGATCAGATTTAAGATTTAAAACACACACACACACACACACACACACACACGAGTTGCCCTGCAGCCTAAAAACAAGCTGAGTGACCCAAAGCGGAACTGATAACATTGACACAAAGGAACATGAGGAAAAACATCAGACTGCAGTTACACACATCTGCTGCATTGCATGAACACTTTTCATGAAAACCCTAGAGAACTAGAGAGCAGAACACTCTACACACTCGCACTTGACCTCGCGCCACTCTGAAGTGTTTCATCACTTCAAATCCACAACATGGAGAACCGGGGAACTCGATGAGTTCAGGAAAAATAAACTGACTCGTCCTGGCAACGTCCTGCTTTTCAACAAGAGCAAGATCTTCTGTCTTGTGTTGTTTAAATAACAGTCACTGTGGAACCATCTTTCTTTTTTCCCCTCTCTCGCTCTGCCTGCTTGCACTTACTCACTCCTTGGCACACACACACACACACACACACACACACACACACACACACACACACACACTGACAGAGTGGGAGTAAACACGAGCAAGCCCAGTTTCCATTTGATGAAGCAAAGCTTTTGGATCCCTTCGATTGAAAAAGAGTCCAATAGGCTGAAATGGACCAACATTCCTCAGAAATGAAACATTTCTTTTCCTTTTTTACTAAAAGGATTATTTTAAATGCTCGGAGTCACAGAGAGGAATATATGAGTACTGAGTGCAGAAAAAAAACAAAACAGAAAGAGCTGCACATCTAAAACCAGCTTTATATTAAAAAATCCCCCACAATAATATACAGTAATTTTACTGAAACACAAATCCTTCTTTAGATTCATCTCCTTTTAGAACTTTTTCATTTTATCATTTTTTTTTTGTAAGAATTAGAAAAGTTGAAAGGCTTGTGGATGCCCCATGGAGCACATCACAGGTTAAGGTTCCTCGGCTTGCTCCTCTGAGAACCTTTTATTTATTTATTTATTTATTTATTTATTTATTTATTTATTTATTTATTTATTTATTAATCCATCCTCCGTCATGCGTTCAAGTATGAGGAACATAAAGAGTGTCGCTTGTTGTTTATCTTCAAGTTATACAATGACACAAAATGAAAGGGAAGCTAAAGTAAAGTTATTTATAGACCTGATTACACTTGTTTGGAAATGTAAAGCATCGTTTCCTCTTCTAAAGGGTTTTGCACAGAGCTGTAGTTCTGTTTATGGCTATATTTATGGATCTAAATGCTGTTGTCTGATTGGTTTATGGATTTAAAGTCCAATTAATGGATCTAAAGTACCGTTTTACTATTTGTGTACTTTGTGTACTCTGCTCAGTCAGTAAATGTGAAGTAGAGATTGCTGCACCTGATCCAACTCCTTCTATAAGCCTATCCCCTAACCATAACCCCTAACAGTACACTTAACCCTAAGCCCTTACCCTAACTTCAAACCCTTTCTATGCCCTTAACCTTTGCCCCTAACCCCTTACTCTAACCCTAAACCCTTAACTTTTAATCCTAACCCTAAACCATTACCCTTACTCTAACCCTAAACCCTATACCCTTAACTTTTAATCCTAACCCTAAACCATTACCCTTACTCTAACCCTAAACCCTATACCCTTAACTTTTAATCCTAACCCTAAACCATTACCCTTACTCTAACCCTAAACCCTATACCCTTAACTTTTAATCCTAACCCTAAACCATTACCCTTACTCTAACCCTAAACCCTATACCCTTAACTTTTAATCCTAACCCTAAACCATTACCCTTACTCTAACCCTAAACCCTATACCCTTAACTTTTAATCCTAACCCTAAACCATTACCCTTACTCTAACCCTAAACCCTTAACTTTTAATCCTAACCCTAAACCCTATACCCTTAACTTTTAATCCTAACCCTAAACCATAACCCTTACTCTAACGCTAAACCCTATACCCTTAACTTTTAATCCTAATCCTAAACAATAACCCTTACTCTAACACTAAACCCTAACCCAACCCTTAACCCTGTACCCTTAAATTTTAACCCTAACCCTTACTCTAACCATTAAACCCTAAAATTAAATCCTAAACCCTAATCTCTAAATCCTTGATTTTTACCCAATAACTAAACCAAACCCTACCCCCTAAATCCCAACCCTTAACCATCACCCTTAACTTTTAATCCATACCAAACCACACAGCTTTCCTCCCACTCTGAAGGGTAATTGAGTAAGGGCAGAGGGGCAGAGGGGCAGAGGGGAAGGGACCAGAACCGGTTGTGAGTCAGAGGATTTGTGGAGAACGAACAGGAAACGAGTGAGAGTTTACACCTGAGAGCAATTACTGCAAACTGCTTATATTCTGTCCTGAAAAGAAAAGAAAGAAGGACATAGAAGGAGAACGAGAGAGAAAACAAACAAACAAACAAACAAAAAAACAAAAAGCAAATGATACTGTGATACGCTGAAGGAAATGTTGTGTTTATGCATATTAAGTTGAATAAAAAATTTGGGTCCCTAGTCTCAGTAAGGAAAAAAAACCTGCCCGAGAATATACAGTAGATAAGTAGATAAAAATGGCACAATAACTTTTTTCCTTTGAATTGATACCATATTGATACCAAATCAATTAAATTATGATTTTATTATATTCTATAATAAAATGAATCAACACTTTTGAATCAAATTATGGTACATTGAGTCATAACACTCGTTAGTGTGTGGCAGGTGACTCATGCCACCGATAATCGGTCCACATCGTCTAGCAGAAGAGAAGGAACGTCATCCTGGAGCGATGGAGGTTGGGTTTGATTCCTTGAGACTAAAGTAGGAATGTGGAATAAATTATCGACTCGACATCAAGCTCGGTTTGAGCTCGAGGCTAACGTTGTTCTTGAGTTAAAACATCCGCCTGCGTTCGCTAGTTAATTATTGAATTTGAGAACTTTAATGCTTTCAAATTGATTTATGAGGCACACTGCAGCGGGACAAAGTTAGACACAGTGCAGTGGGATTTCCTGAAAAAGTTCCGCAGACCAAAATAAAACTAGAAGAAATCCCAAAGACGTCAGTCATCACTCTGATGTAGCTAAAGATCTGTGATGAAAAGACATCATGTGTGCAGACCCATCGTTTATCACCACATGATGATGATGATGATGATGATGATGATGATGATGATGATGATGATGATTGAGTGAGGCTAATCAAGCAACCACACCTTAAATGAGAACAAGATCCTTATGGACGTTTGGGAATAAACACCAGTCATCGCTTTTCCTGTTGGCTTTCTCTCAAAAACATCACAAGACCAAACTCAATTAGAATTAATCTCTTTCTCCGGAGTGGACTTTCTGATTCATTCACTCATTTAGTAACTTCCTGTTCTATTTCAGCAGAGACATAGATAAAGATTTAAAAAGAAAAAGAGGGGAACTGACTTAATTAGTGATCACATGCACCTAATAAACTTGAAGCTTGGAGTATATACTGATACTGCACCTACACCCCAACAAAAAGATTCACTCTAGAACCCCGAGTCGCTCTTTCACTTGATTTTTTTTTTTAAAGTGTGGGTTCTGATTACTTTTCAAAGACTTCAAAATAAAATGTAAAGGAAAGGCTGAGAGGAAAGGCTATAGGACGTTCATTACAGATTAAGATTCCTCGGTTTACTCCTCTGAGTAGAGGTCTTCTCGGGTCTAAAGAAATGTACCCCGACCCGAAGTGATCCGAATCACTTTTTACCCGAACCCGACGTGCATAATTTATTTATTTTTTTAAATAGAAAGACCCGACCCAGGAAAACCCGAAAAAAATAGACCCGAGTCCGACCCGACGGCAATTTTTTTTTAACCCGACTGGACCCGAATGTTGCATAACTCTACACTAAAGTAACCGCTACAGCGTGGATTCAAAATTGATTGACAGGTCTGTTTCAACGAAAATTAGCTTACCGCCAGCCACACGTCACCAGCCACATGTCGCAAGCGGTCTTGGCAAACAGAGGAGAGATAGGAAAAGGACTCGAGTCGATGCACACACACGAGATACAGTAGTTCGGTAAAAACACATTCATTTTAAATGACCCGAGACCCGACGCCGCTATTATTATACCCGACCCGTGTCCGAGGCACACGTGAAACTTTTAGACCCGAACCCGCTCGGGTCGGACCCCGGGAAGACTTCTACCTCTGAGATCTTCCGTGTAGAATCACAGAGTTCCATATATTTAGAAAAAAGGGTCACGTGTTGGTTTTGATCTTTAAGTCATACAGTAAGAAAGAAAGTAGAATGTTGTATTACACAAAAAGAAAAAAAAAATGTGAGAGAGAGATCTAAAGTGTTAAAGATGAACTTTAGAGATCATCTATATTGCTATTTAAGGATATCTATTTAAGGTATAAAGAGCTATTTATAGCACTACAGCACTATTTATGGATCTAGTTGGTCTGACGAGCTATCGACAAAACTAATGAGCTAGTTCTCGTTGTTGAGAAGCAAATGTTCTTGTTAGTGATTCGTTTCAATGCAGAGATCTGGATCACTGGATGCACTCCACACCTCTACTGATAACTTCAAATCTGATCAAAATTTCACTCCTTCGGTTTGACCTGAAATCACTCTAACGTCCAGAATAAAACCTTCACACCATGAACTGACTGAAAAAGGTTAAGAACGCTCCTTTAATGGAAGAACAGTCGACGTGATAAAATCAGACCAAACTAGTTCTCAATCAGTCTTCCGTCTGATCTTGACATGCCGGTGTTTCGAGTCACAGCAGCAATGTGATTGGAACGCTGACGTTCTCCAGGTGGTACCTGTGGCTAAACTGAAAGGAATTTATTTCATGGTTTTTACACTTTCACTCCATTGAGGATGTGGTGAGGAATGATAAAAATATAAAAGGACAGAAATAGCAACCACCAGACAACTACCTGAAATATCACATTCTTGACTAAACAGACATCTAACAAAACCTTTTTTAAATCCTGCTCTCAGGGGAAAAAAGATCTCTAATATCATTAGGGCTACATTTCACTTAAAGAAATGGTTTTAGAAAGCAAAACCTTTAAAGAACCCTGGAAGAACCCTGTTTTTTTCTCCAATATACACCTTTAGATTCAGAACCTTCACGTAGGTTTTTTAACTCTAAAAAAGATCTTCTGTTCTTGAATGTCAGGTAAAGAACTCTACGACAAAATAAAGATCCAAATGATCCAAGCAGGAGGAAAAGAACCTTACTTAACCTGAACAGAACTCATAGCATGGCAGTTCGTCAGTTCTTATGTAAAGTTTTTATGTAAAATGTTACAGCAGTTGTTTTGGGATGTGGTAGCTCAGTGGTTAAGGTGTTGGGCTACTGATTGGAAGGTCATGGGATCGAACCCCAGGTCCACCAAGCTGCCACTGCTGGGCCCCTGAGCAAGGCCCTTAAGTTGTAAGTCACTCTGGATAAGGGTGTCTGCTAAATGCTGTAAATGTTTCCTTTTTTTTAAAAAGAAAAGAGAGAAACATATAAAGGTACTACGTGGAACCGTACCAAGGTTGTGTTCATTTAAGAGCAAGTTCCAAATACAAAAATTTTTGAAAAGCATTTAGAAAACAGTGAGGACTCAGTGTAAAAATCTACAACAGTGTTTTTCTATCAGACTCTAAGTGGAAACATGGTTTTTAGTGGCTGGACCGGAGCAAAATTCATCCACAGGACCCTCGAGAAACCCACTATTCAAGGTGTCAATAAATATTTACTGAGTTCCCTTGTCAGAGAATGTTCCAAGTAGGAGATGAAGAACCATAATTATCTGGAGAACTCTTAGAAACTTTTTTTGTAAATAAACAAACATATTTTTGAAACCAAATTAGTGTGAACACATAACGGTTGAAAAACACAAGAACGGAGTGTTTTCAATTAAGTCAGAACCCTGTTTGGATGTTTGTGCAGCTAAAAAGTTACTTTACACAGTTTTTGTAAATTAGAGATGCATAACCATCCAAAAAAAACCTGTGAAGAACCAGAGAAGGTTCCAGCAATGATGTCAAATCTAGGTAAAAATCTCTTAGAAGATGTCTATGTAGAAATGTACAACAGCGGAGATCTGTCCAAGAGACAGTTCCAGGTAGAAATAACATTAGAAAGCAATGAAAAGTTATCGAATCTGAACGAACGTTTAAAGGTGCTATGCAAAAATCCTACAAAGGTGTTTCTCTCTCAGACAAGGGTATAAGTAGAACCTCATTTATATTCAGTCATTCATTCATTTCCTACCGCTTATCGAACTACCTCGGGTCACGGGGAGCCTGTGCCTATCTCAGGGGACATCGGGCATCGAGGCAGGATACACCCTGGACGGAGTGCCAACCCATCACAGGGCACACACACACACACTCTCATTCACTCACACACTCACACACTACGGACAATTTTCCAGAGATGCCAATCAACCTACCATGCATGTCTTTGGACCGGGGGAGGAAACCGGAGTACCCGGAGGAAACCCCCGAGGCACAGGGAGAACATGCAAACTCCACACACACAAGGCGGAGGTGGGAATCGAACCCCCAACCCTGGAGGTGTGAGGCGAACGTGCTATCCACTAAGCCACCGTGTCCCCCATCTCATTTATATATTTTACGCAACTAAAAAGAACTCATGTAGAAGCGTTTTCTCAAGAAAACCTACAGCAGATGTTTACCTTTATAATTTAAACCACTAGATAGAAATACTAGAGTTTTTATATGCTTTTTTTTTTGTAAACTTAGCTCTTAGAACCATTCTAGAACCCTATAACAGAGTATGTCCTGAGAGACGGATCTACTTCAGAATGCAAATCCGTTCTGTTCTGATGGAGACCTTAAGGGTTGTGTGTAAAACCCTACAACAGAGTGTTTCCTCGGTCAGTCAGGGTTCTAAGTAGAACCCCATTGTCATGCTTTATGTGGTTTGGCCGGATTTAATTTAGGCGGATTACAGATTTCCGCCTTTATGCTAACATTCCACTAACCCTATCTCATTGCATGGAAGGATCTAAAGGTACAAAGAGCACCTGATATACCACATTCCTAGTGACTCAGCAGTCATGTGACATCAGCATTCATATAAATGGACTGTCTGCTGACTTTATTACAAAAGATTGAATCAATTTTAACAAACAAAGGCATTTGCTCTCACATGAATCTCACAAGTGAGCATGGGCGTAAATCTCGCGGGGGGTCCAAAAAAGATTACAAAAATATCGCAATCTCTATTGTGAAAAAAGTATCTATGTATACCTAAATAATCAGTTAGTGTTCAACTCCATTAAGTAGGGGATTTTATTCACTTTAAATAAAGCGATTCTCTTTAATGTAGTTGATGCCGACTCATTCATAATATAGTTGCGGCAAAAATGCTAATTACGGATGTAATTTTCCATGAATCTGCTATATTAGCGATTAAAATATGACTTATCTAGTTAACGTTAGCTTGTTTACAATAGTTATTTACATAGTGCACTGTAACTAACACGCCAAAGCCGTTTCCCATGCATTGTTTTATTTGGGACGACTTGGCATAATGTTAACTTGACATTAATGGCCACAGTTAGCACATTGTTTAGCCGTTTAGCATATTTACTAAATGCGCACTGTGCTACGTCCGAACTGACCTCACTGTATTTTTTTTGTATAATCAATTTCTATGGGCATTAAGAGTCTTAATTAATTTTAAATACAATTTTAAACCTTTTTTTAATTCCTTGTTTTTATTGTTATGATTAATTTTTATGATAGTTTTACTTTCTTTGAATAAAAACTTTGAAAATACCCATAATGACGCGTCTCCATGCTACAATAATAATCTTTATAAGTACAATTAGACTATTATTTGTGTCCCCCATTCAAAAATTGCTCATGAGAAATTTTATATTTATACTGTTAAATGAAATAACGTGTCATATTTACTTAATTTATTTTCTCTTGCGATTTTTATTTAATTATCATTTTACTTGTGATTTTTTTTATATACGTGATTCATTTATTTTCATATGTGACTCCATACATATAATTAATCGAATCTAATGTGATTCTTCGCATACGATTCATTATTTACACGAAAACTTCACACGATTCATTTGTTCACGAAGCGATATTTTTTTTTACACACATTTAATTTTATTCTCAGATGGGATTCTTTACACATGATTCGTTTGTATTCACATTAAGACGTCA
This sequence comes from Tachysurus fulvidraco, assembly GCF_022655615.1. Classification (NCBI taxonomy): domain Eukaryota; kingdom Metazoa; phylum Chordata; class Actinopteri; order Siluriformes; family Bagridae; genus Tachysurus; species Tachysurus fulvidraco. The sequence continues at coordinate 2,294,643 of NC_062543.1, read as the reverse complement.
CACGATTCGTTATTCATGCAGTGATTTTCACACACGATTCGTTTCTGTTCACGTGATTTGAACGCACATGGTTTTCTAGCTCGTGTACGATTCGACATGGCATGTTTTTGTCCACGTGTGCAATTTCACACCTTTTTTTTTCCCTCACATATGACTCACCATAACCGCATTGTGAAATTGACGCGGATCCATTAGGCTAGGCCCAGTCTGTATTTACAGGGCTTGTTCTCTTCACACTCAAATAAAACGCCCAGTTAAACGCCCTACTTTCTGATTGATCGCATCCTTTATTATTTAAATTTTATTGTTGGATGAATCATGTTTTATTTTTGGGTTCGAGGCATATGGAAAAAAAAAATGCACTGTCCTTATGGTGTCGACTCTCTGCTCCGAACGGCACTACACAATACCAGTACTACACAATCTGTGAGGCAAGGATTACGTCACAAAGCACTTTTCATGGAGGATGGTTACATAACAACACAACACAACACAAGAGCACACTTTTTTTTCCTTTCATGTGTGTATATTTATTATAATTTTCCTTCTTTTATACCTTGAACTTGTCACTGAAAGCAACTGCTCTGGCACGGTTTTCTCTCTCTCTCTTTTTTTTTTTTTAGTCTTTTAGAAATAAAAGCTCTGAGTCAGCCCTAATGGCTCAGGAACGGCGGCACACACATTAAGCCTCTTTATTACGCCACAGTGACTCAAAGATCCCTCTCCTACAGAGCCAGGAGCAAGATTTAGACAAACCTTTCTCTCATGTATAGATAGATAAATAAATAAACAGAAAAACATTCCATGATTCATTTTACATTAAGTGATTCTCACAATTGAATCTTTATGACTCATTGATTTTCATATGTGACTCGTTACATATAAATAATTTATTTTCATGTGATTCTTTATGCAATATTCATTATCAACATGTTATTCTTTGTACATAATTCTGTGCTATTCACGTTGAAACTTCAAAGGTTTATTCATTTTAATGTGTTAATTTTCACATGAGAATCATTAATTCTCAGATGTGATTCTTCACATGTGATTCACTTATTCTTAGATGCGATTCTTCACATGTGATTCATTTATTCTCAGATGTGAGTCTTCACGTGATTCATTTATTCTTAGATGTGATTCTTCACATGTGATTCATTTATCCTTAGATGTGATTCCTCACGTGATTCATTTATTCTTAAATGTGATTCTTTACGAGAATCATTTATTCTCAGATGTGATTCTTCACATGTGATTCATTTATTCTTAGATGTGATTCCTCACACCATTTATTTACTGACATATGTGATTATTTTTATTCATGACACTTCTATTAGCATAAAAACGATTCATTTCACTCTGTTAAATGCTGATTTTAAAAATAATTCATAACTGCGTCTAACAGCTATTTTAAGATGGACATTTATCAAACATTAAGTCGAGGCACTTTTCCTAAATCAGTATCATTACAGATAATTGCTGACGCACGACAAGCGCATTGTTGCAGTATGTTCATTTCCGTCACATCGACAGAAGAACCAACAAGAAAATCCCAGCAGGGAGAAAATGACAAGATTTTAAATTAGTTTTTAATAGTAAGCAGCTCCTTCATTTTCCTCAATGAACAAAGACACCACAGTCTTACCATCTTGTTTTCTCATAAGGTTTTTTAGTTCGTGAGGGATTAAAAATAAAGGTAAATAACTAAGTACGGAAAATGACTCTGAACACAAACAGGTACGGAAAATAAACAATTAAAAAACTCGGCACATTCTCATTTCAATATATATTTGTTCAATATATTTGTTCAATATATTTGCTTTATCATTCATTTGCTTCTCGAGAGCCTGTGATATCATCGGGCATCGAGGCAGGATACACCCTGGACGGAGTGCCAACCCATCGCAGGGCACACACTCTCATACACTATGGACAATTTTCAACCAATCAACCTACCATGCATGTCTTTAGACCGGGGGAAGAAACCGGAGTACCCGTAGGAAACCCCCGAGGCACGGGCAGAACATGCAAACTCCACACACACAAGGCGGAGGCGGGAATCGAACCCCCAACCCTGGAGGTGTGAGGCGAACGTGCTAACCACTAAGCCACCGTGTCCCCCTGATTTATTATTTTTAGTTAATATCTTTTATTTATTTAATTAATTCTAATTAATTATGTTTTTTTAAACAATTATTCTTGTTATTCTTATTATGTTTTTATGTTCTTATTATGTTGAAAAAAATATAATCCTGCCATCAAATCAGCTCAAAAACCTTTTATTTAGTCACATCAGGAAAGAAACTTGTGCTTGATTTATCTGTTATTTTTTTGAAGGCTTCAGAGTGTAATAAATAAATAAATCAGTGTGCTGCTGCTGTGTAAAGTGGCCCATCAGATCCTCGCATCCAATAATACAGTGTGATTTAAAGGTGGAAACCGGGAGTGAAATGTAAAGGTGTGATAAACAACGGATTTAAGAGTCGTTAAATTTCACTTGTCTGTTTGACGTGCCGGATCTGTTTTATAGCATGACACGTTTCTGAGAAACACACATGGCCTTTCACCCTCAGCAAGAGACAAACCTCCCTGTAGAAAGAGAAATATTTAGCCACGGCGGTCCAGCGAGATGGAAATCTTCAGTCCGTTGTGTAAAGTTTCTTTTCCCGTGCAAAGCGTGTGGTAAGGAATGATGCTTTTGGATGAAAATCCCCCTGGTGCTGTATCATAGCTGACCCTGTGCTCAAGAAACCAACCCCTGAAGTTGGGATATGTGAAGGTGGAATTTCACTGTGCTGTAATGTAGCTGTGACAAAATAAAGGCTTCTCTTTAACCCAAGCCTAGTTAACAAGATTTTACTAAAGTTAAATTTGAAGATTTATAAGTTTTAAGACAGGAAGAGTTTCCGGTCTCAATAAATCTTCAGGACGGAAGAGTTTACGCTTTACGTTTGAGGTCGGTGATGAATGAAAGCTGCTATAACGTAAGTAAAAACTTGAGCATGGTTCACGACATCGATTGCAACTGTAAATGGATAAAATGAACAATATGTAGTTCTTACAGAGATTCTTCCATGGTTGCTGTGGAACGAGAGAGATTACGTATAGATAGAATAATATAGAATCGACCTCTTCGTAGCTTCAACCAGTTGTCTTTACGCAAAGACACGAGGTGCGTCCCATACTTACTGTATACACTATTCTACACCAAGGCTGCCAACTCACGCTCTCACGTCTCTCGACTCGTGCAGCAGTGAGGGAAAAAAATCGCGCCGCAGAGAGACCAGACAGACAGTGTAGTGAGATTTTTGTGACAATTGTGAGGAAAATACACAATTTATTCCCATAAACTGTGTAGTCAGTCGTTCTTCTTTTTCCACACCAAGCCACTCCCCTACATAAGCCCCTCCCCATAACCAAAGCCCCGCCCACAAAATCTCACTCTAAGCTGAAATCAAAAGTTGGCAGCCCTGTTCTACACCAATGTGTAGTATAAATAGTGTGACTCATGTACTCACGCTAAATGTTCCAAAAGAAGAAGAAGAAGAAGGAAAATGCACTTCAAGTCCCAGGATGATGCAATTTCAAGATATCCGACGTCAATCCGTTGGACGAGACGTCATACGATGGTCTTTTAAACGAGCCCGTGCACATAGTGTTATTTATTTTCCAACCATTTTTAAACTTGACCATAATCTGCTAAAGCTGCAGTAGCTGTGTTGTCTTATGTGTGTTTGACTCCATATCGCGAGATCGACCGGGAAACGTCCTGTTAGGAGAGAGCGTTCCATTTAAGACATGATGCATAGTGTATAGTGTGTAGTTTGTAGTAGGTCAATTTGGGATGTGGCTAAGACACTCATACGTGGTTGGAGAAAGCTGTTATATCATTAATCTTAAAAATGCAAGCTCCGCCCCCAATCTCACCACATTCCTAACCAGGGTATTGAGTCATGAACATGTTACACATGGGGTAACAGGGTATTGAGAGAAATAAATAAATAAAATCTCCTTCTTCCTCATGGTTTGACTTCCACCATGGATTTTCCCAGTGTTTCTTTTAATAACCAACTATTGTATAAAGAATCTTAAAATATTTGCTCAGTGACCTCAGCACAAAACGATGGACCTCCATGAGTTTGGAGAAGCGACAGCTACAAGTTAAAGAGACGCTCGTTAAACACGGACCAGGAAAACTGAACCCAAAACAAACACGGATAAAACCCCAGAACAATTACTGTTAGTCTTTTTCTCTGTGATTGTATGTCCTCATGTCTTGACTTCACCTTTTAAATGGTGTCCTGTTGTTCCTTGCTCACAGAAAGAGAGAGTGAGTGATTTATTATTCTCTGATTTGAAACGTCAGCGTTAAGATAGTCCGAGTTTCCGTCGTGTTTATATTTAGCACTCTGCTATTTCCTTATTGGAAAATTTAAGGGAAAATCGTGGGTTAAGCTTCTCTCTGTTGAAGAGTTATAGTAATAGCATGTGCTGTTGGTTTTTCAGGCCGAGATGGAGAGACGGAGAGATGGATAACGGTGATTATCCGATCTACCACGAGCGCCTGCTTTTTGGCAGGTGAAAAGCCGATCGTGTGTCCGCAGAGGAAGATCCGATGCGAGGGGCGGAGCTTCAGGAAGAAGGCCGCAGGTCACCTTCCTGGACGCGCCTCATGTTTCTGAGTCACGCTGTGTGGATCTTCAGCACCGGAATGCTGAGCCTAAGGGTTGCTCTTGGCAGTAGCATCATTCGTGGTACAGGATTTCAATGTTTTATTTATTTTTATCTTTTCTTTAAGCTTTGCCAAAAAAATCTGCAGCTCCATTTTTTTCCACCTGAATTGTTAGGATCTGAAGTTTGAGTCAGATCTCTTGTTTTCTTTCTCAACTAGTTTCAAAACTAATCACACCACACGAGAGTCCGTCTGATGATCGATCTCAATTTGTCCAGCATCTTTATGATTCTGATAAAATATCCGTCTAAGGAATAAACGTAACGTTAACAAAGCGCTCGTAGAGAGATGCGATGATGTGGAGTTCCACCGAGTTTCCTAGAGAAAATGCTTGATTTTTTTTTTTTTTTTAAAGTTGCAGGGATTTTTGTGCTTTATTTTCTTTTGCAGAAATTTAGCCATTATGCGTGAATTATTTTAAGCTCTTTTATTTCAGTTAATAAGTCAAAAAAAGAAAGAAAAAAAAATACAACAAAGAAACTGTAATCTCCTGAAGACTTAAAGCTACTGTAAGTAAATAAAAAAAAAGTAAATAGATAATCTCTTTGCAGAAAATCATTTCACTTTTTAAACAAGCAAAATAAAAAAGCGTTTATTTCGATCGTGCTCCACCCGAGTTCCTCCGAACGAGCCGTTACTATAGCAACAGCAACCAGCAACCCTTTTTTGAAGAAGTGCGTTAATATAAATAACGATTCAACGCCAGTGCCAGTTATAACAAAAATACGTCGGAAGGCAGGGACATTAAATATGTTCTGACGTGACTCATGAGCGCTGAATCACTTATTTATGCCTGTTGAAGTTGCTAGGAAACATCGTCGTCTCCTTTCGTTAAAGCGTCTTATTGTAACTTTGTTGTTTCTGCCGAGCCTAAACGAACGTGTCCAAACAATATGTTCTTCGTTTGCTTGGAAAGTTCAGCGCTGAAACGTGGCTCTCTCAGGTTTTCTAGAACTTTAAGCAGATTAGCGTCGGTTGGTTCCACTCAATCTCTCTCGACTGCCAAATTTCTCCATGAGAAACATGTGGATTTAATGGTGCAGAGTTCGAAGCAACCTGGATGACGGAGCTCGTTTTTTTTCCGAGCGCATTTCTTTTCTTCTCCTCTGTCTACTTTGTGTTGTGCTCGTATTTTGTAACCATAGAGACAGCAATGTACTTGAGAGGGATATACAATGTCGGTTTAGTTTAACGTCCTGCCCTGACACCCTCCTCTTCCTCCTCCTTCTCCTCCTGTTCATCTACACAGCACTGGTTTATGTTTGCGAAAAGGAGTGGGAATATTTAGCAAGCTAGAACATGTCCTATATTACAGTATGCGCAACCTAGTTTCAGTACCCTCACACACACACACACACACACACACACACACACACACACACACACACACACACACACTCTGTTAGATATTAGTGTATCTTTATTTCTGAAAATAAAATAAACCTGGCCTGCTTTATTAGGCTCTTCATTCATGCTGTAATTTATGACGTCATCAAAATCTGCAAAAACAACACCTCACCACCATCCACCACAATTCTAGACATTGTTTACGTCTGGTTTACGGTTATATTTGATTTATAGTCGTACCATTCGCTATCGGTGACTGACGTGACCCGTTCACCACACCACCGTTTGTTAGGATCCAAATAAGATGCTGCTTGCCCAGACATGCCTTTCAAGGTGTTTTGAAAATCTTAAACTGTGACTCTGTGTGTGTGTGGGAGGGGGGGAGGGGGGGTACACACTGTAGGATTTATTTATTTCTTTGGAATATTATTCCTTATTTTCTTTAGTAAATTTGCATCAGCATGAGTGAAATAGAATTTTTACCGAAGCAAAAAGGAACAACCAAAAGCAAATTCAAAGTCAAATAGAAATGAAAACAAATGAAATGAAATGACTTGAATGAAAGTAATGGCACCCTTGCAGCAGTAACATGATCCTCAAAGCACGGATCTGAAGAGTTCGGTGTCCTTGAGCTGTAAACGTGACTTCATGAGACGATTGTATTAATAACGTAGGAAACCCTGTCTTTAAAAATGCATCCGTAGTAACAAGACAGTAACGTTATACCCCATATAATTGTACTGTATCATATGCAAGATGGCTAAAACAAATATCCTGAAGTTTTTCTCCAGGTGCGAATCTACTACAGTATGAATGTGAGAAACCTCTTCTCTACGATCTCTAAGACGCTAATCTTTCTGCTGTCTTTATGAAATAAACAATAAAATTCACCTCCTCATGGCAAAAGGGCATCAGACTGATGTGTACATTAAACATTCATTCATTTCATTCATTTCCTACCGCTTATCGAACTTCTCGGGTCACGGGGAGCCTGTGCCTATCTCAGGCGTCATCGGGCATCGAGGCAGGATACACCCTGGTGTACAGTGCCAACCCATCACAGGGCACACACACACACTCTCATTCACTCACACACTACGGACAATTTTCCAGAGATGCCAATCAACCTACCATGCATGTCTTTGGACCGGGGGAGGAAACCGGAGTACCCGGAGGAAACCCCCGAGGCACGGGGAGAACATGCAAACTCCACACACACAAGGCGGAGGCGGGAATCGAACCCCCAACCCTGGAGGTGTGAGGCGAACGTGCTAACCGCTAAGCCACCGTGCCCCTCCAACGCTAACAACAGATGTTTCATCCCCACTCTGCCCCCTAGTGACGAGTCCTGACTCATTTTATATCAGACGTGCGTCTGACAAAATAATTTAGTGACGATATTTGTAAATATTTGTTTATTCTGATATATAAAATGTCATGATGTGTCGATTTACTGGATAAAATGGTTACGATTAAAAAGTTGCCTCTGCCAGGAGGTTACAGAGTCTCAGAAACCTAGAGTGTGTAACTCTGTGGGGTGTCTGTGGTTACGTGACAACAGTCATAGTATCACAAAAGCAAGTTCAAACATTCCAGCAGTATCAGTTGAATCATGTTTATTCGTCACTCAGCCGATCAAATCGAGGTGTTCAGATACACGAATCAATAAATCTGTGACTCAGTAGCCCAACACTTCCTGTAACCATGGCTAAACAGACAAAACGACATGTTTCTGCCAAAGCTGGGTTTACGCAACAGGAAATTCTTCTCTGATGAGGAAAAAATGTGTGTGATGCTTAATGTGTGTCTAAAAAAATAAGGTTAAAAAAATCCTTATGAGGTTCACTGTGTAATATGTTGGCATGTATGTTCGCATTTGATTCCGTGTGTGTGTGTGTGTGTGTGTGTGTGTGTGTGTGTGTGTGTGTGTGTGTGTGTGTGTTTTCTTCTGGTGCTTCAGGGGTTTCCTCTGGGTTCACTGGTTTCCTCCTCCAGTCCAAAGACTTGCGATGTGGTCTGTAAATCGTCTGGAGAGAGTGAGTGTGTGTGTGTGTGTGTGTGTGTGTGTGTGTGTGTGTGTGTGTGTGTGTGTGTGTGTGTGTGTGTGTGTGTGTGTGAGATACACACTGTAGGATTTATTTATTCCTTATTTTTTTAGTAAATTTGCATCAGCATGATTGAGATAGAATTTTTACTGAAATGGGAAGCAAAAAGAACAGCCAAAAGTAAATTCAAAGTCAAATAGTAATGAAAACAAATGAAATTAAATGTTTGAATAAAAGTAATGGCACCCTGGCAGCAGTAACATGATCCTCAAAGCACGGATCTGAAGGGTTTGGTGTCCTTGAGCTGTAAAAGCTAGTGGGACTCGTTTCTGTCTCAGTGCAGCACACTCAGAAATACCTGCCCCACTTTATACACCTTCACACACATACACACACACACACACACACACACACACACACACACACACACACACACACTAGCATGTCAGTGGTTGAGAATTAGGCCTGACTCACTTCTGCACAGGAGGGGAAGTTTCATTTGAGGTAAATGTCTCCCCTATAAGGCATATGTAGGATTAAGGGGAAAAAAAAGGATTCACTTAAAAAAAAAATTTTTCTTCTTATATGACTAAGTCAAAGTTTAAGATATTCTTTACAGCTATCAATAACAGATTTTTTTAAGCTTAGCAATTTTTTGGGGGGCAAATAATTTTCTAGTAATCGTATTAGGGTGCCAATACTTATGTTATTCATACACATAAGATCTGATTGAAAAGCAGTGTCCTGATTTAGATTCTGGCATAACTACAGAAAAGATGCTGCTGATCAATCGGGAAATGAGACATCCAGAACAAGAACAGAAGATTTGTTATTTTTTTTCTTTTCTTTTTTTTTTCTTTTAAAAAAAAAAAAAAAAAAGACCTTGTGCGCTTTTTGCTTCTGGGAGATTTTTTTGATCCTGGAAGTTCAAAGCAGTCTGTGAATGACGGGTCTGTTGGGCCACATCGTTAACACGGTGCGGCTATTAAAGGTAAACAAGGCGGCGATGAAAGGAAGCGATAGAGCTTGGGGACAGAGGGGAGAGAGGCAGAGTGGCTGCTTGAATAGAGAGAAAAAGAGAGAGAAGGAGAGAGAGAAAGCGACTGAAACGACACATTGTTATGTACAAGTAAAAGTATTGAACTATTTCATTATGCTAATCTAAATATCGCTAATATTAGGTTAAAGTTAGCATGACGTGCTAACTGGTGTCGGAAAATTACTCGTTATTAAAATTCACTTATTATAAATGTACAAATATATAACATTTTAATTGCCTGTTAGCAGTGTTGAGCTTATTGGTTAATAATCATGCCTGGTGTTATCATTTGATGGTTTTATTTCAGGTTAGTGCTCACTCCTGCTCTTTTTTTAGCAGCCACGTGACCTCATGTTTAAAAAAGAGTGCAAGATTCAAGGTCAAGGATACAGATATGGAGCCGTGTGTGTGTGTGTGTGTGTGTGTGTGTGTGTGTGTGTCTGATGAAAGGACTGAATAGTAATACAGAGAGAACTATACCACACTGTATCCGGTGCAGCTTGGCGTGATGTTCCTCCCGCACACGTCACGCTGAAACAGACACAATTAGTTACTACTACTAAATAGCTAGTTTGTGTCAGGAGCTAGCGTCAACGTCAGCGTTTAATCAGAAGTATTGACTTAACACTCATATGTACTTTTACAGTCATAAGACATGTCATTACTATATTATAAGCATTTCATGCAGCGATGTCACAAGCAGTCATGAAGTTATGTGCTTATGTCAGTCTTATGACACGTGTTACCAACCATGACTTTATTTTATTTTTAACAAATAATTATCCTTTCACTTCATAACATTATTTAACTCCTTCCAGAGAGAAATGCTACTGCTCTAGCTGCTGTATTTTTTTTTCATACTCTAGCTAGCTAATGCTAGTTTTTGAAGGCTTTTTAGTTTTTATAGTTAACCTCTTTAGTTAGCTAACTAAATCATAGCTACTGCATTTTCTTAAAACTCTTTAGCTTGAATGAGCTTGAAAAAAGCTGCTGCCTTTCCTTTAAACGCTTTAGCGAGCTTTAAGTAACTAGCTAATTCTGATATAAACTATCTTTACTTTCAACACTTTAGTGACCTTCTATAGTAAGCTAACTAGTTAGGATTAGCAAAGATTCCACACCAATCATACCACAGCAATCAAAAAACAAACAAACAACAACAACAAAAAAACATTGCTACTTCTTTAAACTATTTAGCTTGAGTTAGCTAGCTAGCTAATATTGTTCAGTAATCCTGAATTAGAACCAAACATTTTTTCTTGAAAAGAGAAATTTATCTGCTGTCTTTTCTTCAAACTCTTCAGTTAGCTTCTATAGTTAGCTAACTAGTAAGGATTAGCAACAAACATAAAACGTTTTCCCTCAGGAAAAAAAATATCTAAAGCCTCTTCTTCAGTCTCTTTAGTTTAGAGATTCAATTGTTTATTTTTAGCATTACAGTACAGCATAGACATATAGCTAGCTAACTAGGATTTTTAAGGGATTCAATATTAAGCTAAACATTATCAAACCTGTTTGGGGTTTGTAAATTAGCACAAAACACGACAAACCTTTCTCCAAACAGAAAACTTTTCTCCAAACTCTTTAGTTCTCTTCGACAGATAGCTAACTAATCTGGATTAGCTGTGAGATCAGAATCTTAGCGCCAAACTTCTTCCTGAGAGAAAATTCACTACAACCTTTCTTTCTAACTATTTAGCCTAGCAGCTAGCTAGCTTGTTTATAGATTCAGAATAAACAGTTTAGTTTCTGCGAAGCAACAAGAACACCTTTACATGTTTGCTAGCATGCTAATAATGAGTGTTGCTTTTTACATGGCTCTATTTGGGCCTTGAATTAGCTGCACTCTTCCTTTTCATTCCTCACATGCTCACTCGTTATCTGTGGCTTAGCAACCGTGTCTGGTTTATCCCCTCCGTCCACTCACAAGAAATTTATTTCTAAATTCGCCGAAAGATTGCAAATCCTCCAGCAGCCATTCATCACCGGAGTTAAAAGTGAGCCGTGAAGGTTTGATATCGGGCTTCAAACCGGAATGTGATGAAAAGATAAAGGACGTGAAGAAGTTCTCCAGCCTGCAGCAGTGGTGTTTGTGGTATTTGTTAAAGATGAGGTTATTTTTAATGCAATGCTTCACAGATCTGACAGTCAGACCTCTTATACTCTTCACATCTTTTTATCTGGTGCACACTTCATGTTCCTAACACTCGCAGTAGCGCTCGCACCGAGCAATTCAGAATATTGCATCTGTCACAGGAACCAATGTGGCAGATTTTCTTTCTTTCTTTCTTTCTTTCTTTCTTTCTTTCTTTTTAAAAAGCAACATTCAACTACAACATTCCATGTTTTATTTATTATTAATTACATACATTCATTCATTCATTTTCTACCACTTATCCGAACTTCTCGGATCACGGGGAGCCTGTGCCTATCTCAGGCGTCATCGGGCATCAAGGCAGGATACACCCTGGACGGAGTGCCAACCCATCACAGGGCACACACACACTCTCATTCACTCACGCATTCACACACTACGGACAATTTTCCAGAGATGCCAATTAACCTACCATGCATGTCTTTGGACTGGGGGAGGAAACCGGAGTACCCGGAGGAAACCCCCGAGGCACGGGGAGAACATGCAAACTCCGCACACACAAGGCGGAGGCGGGAATCGAACCCCGACCCTGGAGGTGTGAGGCAAACGTGCTACCCACTAAGCCACCGTGCCCCCCTAATTACATACATATCAATAATAAATAAATTTTATTTATTTAATCCATATTTATTTATTTATTTATTTATTTATTTATTTATTTTTTGTTTGTTTGTTTGTTTGTTTACTCATTTGTTTATTTATTTATTTAATTATTCTTGTATTGCCATTTTCTTTGTTTTTTGTTGTTGTTGTTTTTTTCTTAATAATTAATGTTACAGTATTTAAAAAATGTAATATTTTTTCAATATACTATTTGTATATACAGAAAATTTATTATTCATTTTTCTTTAATTGTTTTTTTAAATATAGAATATATCTATTTATTTTTAATGCATTAGGTTGTTATTGATAAAATAAAATTAATTATTTATTAAAATACAAAAATTAAATGTTATACAATTAATTTTTAAAAATCTACATTGTGAAACTATATTTATGTTCACCGTTTATTGAGATGTTTTTGATATTTTTTTCAAAAGTTTTAGATTCAAAATTACACGATTCTATTCTCATCTTTTCACACTTGTATTTTGTTCCCGTTCTGTACCACAGAATAAACTGTGTAAACTTATAAAGTAAACTTTTCTTCTCTTTTTACTTTATTTCTTGTCACTTTTTAAACATTCTTGTTGACCTTTTTTGTATCCCTTTTTTCTATTAGTCTTGGTACATGGTACTATTATACTTTATAAACATTCATTCAGAAGAATAATATAATTTCATTTTCTCCTTATTTGTGAAATAATAACATCTTTAAGCCTGTAAACTTCCACTTCATCTCTGTTTCTTTTTCCTCTGTACATCGTGTATTAATTGATGCCCTATTTTGTTGTAGCTGTACACTTGTGACTGTGTGTGTAAGCCAAGTGACATTTTATCCTTTCAGATGTACCAAGTTGTGTGTTGTATTACTCAGATAGCAGAAGTTCATCACATGGAACAGACAGCACTGGCATGACACACACACACACACACACACACACGCTGACATTAAGTGTGAGTGTTTACTGCAGCATTGTCAGCTCCTTTCACGGCTCTAACGCAGCGCTACATGTGCTTCTGTTTCTTGTTTCTCTCTGAAGGATCCCATGGTTGCTAAGCTCCCTGCTGTGTAGCATAAAATATAAAATCTACTGAGGGTTTCCAATCCTGGTGCTTTATCCTGGATTATTCCAGAGCTGGATAAAGACCCAGTCCAGATCCGGAGCGTGATTCATCTGTTACAAGCAGAAAGAGATTTCTCACACAAGATTCATAATAACTAACTTCCTTGCTAGCAAGATTGTTCATGTGAATTGGCGGTTAGCAAAGTGTTATAGCCAGCTTTGTTTGAAGGCATCCAGAACCAGAATGCAACAAGATTCAATATTCAAATCCTGCTATATAACAAATCCTAACAAATTTCTTCAGACTCCTCATTTAACTTCAGATGTGTTCGCTACACTTAACTATCCATCTGGGATTGCTTGGAAAGTCGGAATTAGTCCGGAAAATTATTATAGATATTGCTTTATCTTCAATTAGCTTCAAATTTGCTAGCTACATTTAGCTAACTAGCTGGGATTGTTATAGGAATTCACAATTATCACCAAATTTATTTGAACTTATTATAGCGACATGTTATACCTAAACTGGTTTATTTAATTATTTATTTATTAGACCTCTTATAACAGCAGAAACATAATCTTGTTATATAAACAGCTAAAAATGAGGAAACTGAGTCACTTCCTGGAATAAAGTCAGATTTTTTTGAGTATGTGTGTGTGAAACAAATCATCAGATTTTACTAATCCTGTTGAACAATATCAGTAGGATGTTATAGTGCGAGAAGCCCACACCTTTCCCTCAGCACCTCCACAACGAAGCCAGACACAAACCAAACCGCTGCCACTTTTTTCTGGCTTTGTGGTCAGCTCACGTCATAACGTCTGGCAGCCTAGAATTTAACAGCTGGGTCTTTTAGGTTTTCATGTGGGCTTAAAAAAAATCAACAACAACAACAAAAAAAAACCCAGGAGGAACCGAGCGTTAGGTTTAACATGTGGTGAGAAATGTTTAATAAGAAACCAGCATCTGCTCCAAGAAGATCAATAAGGTTAAAATAAAAATGTGATGTTTGATAAAATTATAAATGTGTGTGCAGGAGTGCACACACACACACACACACACACACACACACACACACACACACACACACACACACACACACACACACACACACACACAGACGATACTGCCAGGAAAAACAGACAGATAAACATGAGCACTGATTAAAAATCACTAAATGCAAAAAACTAGTGATAATAATCTGGTGAGAGCCGACAGAGGAAATGGATCTCTGTGGAAACAGAGCACGAGTCTCGCTTCCCAGAAGTCTTCATTATTCATATTAATAATTCTTGATTCTCAACATTTCAGTCATGGAGCTGCTCCAGTCATCACTTCATCCATGAAACCCGGTGGAAGATTTAAACTCCAGGGTCCGTTTCTTCACACCGGTTCCTCTCCTGTGATTTCCAGTAATCAATCAATCAATCAATCAATCAATCTATCTATCTATCTATCTATCTATCTATCTATCTATCTATCTATCTATCTATCTATCTATCTATCTATCATATTCAGTTTTGAATATTGTATAGATGAGTTTATTTATGAGAATTAAAAATAGAATTATAAATGCATCATCATTACTATTATGATTTTTATTAATATTATTATTTTAAAAATACATTAAAACCTAATGACCATATGAAATTATATTAAAGGAGTGTAAAATAATCAGGAATAGATACAGTTGATAATAAGATAAACAATAAATAAATAAATAAATAAATAAATAAATAAATAGTAGTAGTAGTAGTAGTAGTAATAATAAGAATAAGAATAAGAATTTAATCAATAAAATGCATGTAATTAATCCTATAAAAAGTGATCAAATGTATTAAATTATGCATATTAATTTAAAAGAAAATGTAAAAAATGTAATAAATAAACAAACAAACAAATAAATAAATAAATAAATATGGTCACATTTCAATATGAGCTGATTGCTGTAGATGGTTGACTTACGACTTGGCTGGAGAATTTTTTTTCTTTTTGTTTTTTTATGAGATTAGAGATCATTAAAGTCTTCCCAGTATGAGTTACATAAGGTTCTGAGGTGTAACAGGAAGTACAGATTGGTTCCTGTGGGTTATCAGAAAACTCAAACCTATAAAACTGTCTAAGTTCTATAACAGACAGAACTTTCTTGCACAGAGATCATACACGACGAAGTTCCCGAGAGAGTCGTGTGGGTGTCTTGGAGAAGGCCGAGAGGAAGCAAAATCTCATCACAGACGACATAATTAGCAAGCAGAGATGATATACGTATCTATCTATATCTACTCGGGCGTGATCTTTAGTCCAGTCATTTCATTGTGACTAATTTTAACTGGATTAATTTTAGCTTAATGACTTCACAAATTCCACACTTTTATTCCAAACTCCACAAATATAACCTGAAAACTCTGATGTCACACAGACTGACCTCAGTGAAGTGATGAATATTTCCTTCAGCCTGGACTTAGCCCTTGCGACTTCATACTTTCCAGATGAGCAGTGTAACATGAACGTCTGTGAATCTGTATTCTGCTACGTTGGAGGTTTGGTGTCTGTTACTCAGATGAGGGAAGCCACCTCTCGCTTCACCCAGAGCTCCTCACGATGACACTCACAGCTATTTTCAGTCCACCAGCTGTCATGAGTCACAATTTTTTTTTTTGTCTGATTATTTGAGGGAGATTTTGTCATGTCTGCCTGAAGAATGTTAATGACTGACTATTAAGCGTGAAATGTTTACTGGGTGGTTAACAGAATTACACGAGGAGCGAAAGGAAACCCAATCCACGTCACGTCATGACACGTCACAGACGGAAAGTGTATTAATGGGTCACTGTGTCTGTTGTCTTTCTGGAAAATTTCAGTGCTTCACGATAATGTTTCCTTATTAGAGACGGTTTTATTAAAAAAATGGTTTTAATCTTTATTATTATTATTATTATTATTATTATTATTATTATTATTATTATTATATTCAATTATTATTGAATCAATTCAGATCGAATAATAACGTTTAAAAATAATATTAATATTAAATGCATTTAGAGTAATAATGAAGCTCCAAAGTGGTTAAAATGAACTTTTCCCCCCCCAAAAAAATTAAAATCAATCAATAAATAAATAAAGGTTCCTCACTCTGGAATACACAATTGTCAAACTGTATCTGGCCGTAGAAAGGACATTATTCTATGGACAGTTTATAATCACACCCTCCAGTGTCACCCAAATGAGGACGAGGTTCCCTTTTGAGTCTGATTCCTCTTAAGGTTTTGTTTTCTTCCATCTAAACTTTTTCTTATGTTCTGTAAAGTTGCTTTAAATCAATGTCCACTGTTATAAGTGATATACAAATAAAATTTAATCGAATTGAAATAAACTAGACGGGCACGGTGGCTTAGTGGTTAGCACGTTTGCCTCACACCTCCAGGGTTGGGGGTTCGATTCCCACCTCCGCCTTGTGTGCGTGGAGTTTGCATGTTCTCCCCGTGCCTCAGGGGTTTCCTCCGAGTACTCCGGTTTCCTCCCCCGGTCCAAAGACATGCATGGTAGGTTGATTGGCATCTCTGGAAAATTGTCCGTCGTCTGGGCAAATTCTTAAAGGTATTAGATAAAACCCTACAACAGACTTTAACACATTTAAGGAGATAAGAACCTTTATTCGACTAAAGAGCATGAACACGTGTTTATATAAATGTACATATATATATATATATATATATATATATATATATATATATATATATATAATAAATTTAACTGAGCTGCCCGATATAAAAAAAATTTCCTCATCTAAAGAACCCTTTAAGGCAAATAAACCTTAATAAAAAAAAAACTCCAAAGTAAAAAATATTTCCAAATTTTTAACATTGGTTTATTTACATTTCGAATCGATGTCAGAATGGCAATATATATATATATATATTTCAAGCACATGCCGCTTTGCTCTAACAGCCTGGAAAATATGGTTTTGGATTTTTCATTGCTGTGATATTTTTAGATGTTTGAATGTCTGAACACATCTGGTTTTTTTTTTGTTTTTTTGTTTTTTATACAGTCTTCATTGTTTAAAGTGATATAGTGAAGTATATTCTGGGATGATGATGATGATGATGATGATGATACACACTGAAAGCTGTGTGTGTGTGTGTGTGTGTGTGTGTGTGTGTGTGTGTGTGTGTGTGTGTGTGTGTGTGTGTAATATATTCAAGTGGCTTCAGGTGTTTGGCAAAATATTGCACTTTGGATATTTGGCCATCGGAGCTGCTTTCCCACTTCATATTTCCTGGTTCAGAGGCTGTTTTTGGAAGATAAGCCTGACATCCCAGATAGTATCCAGGTACATGGAGGAGGATAAAAAAAGAGAACAACAAATCATTGTAAGAATCATCACATTTGGCACTTCTTCTTGTTGTTTGTAGGCATCTTTCCTGGCTTCATTTAGTACCAAGTCAGGGAAGTTAAATATAGAACATCGCACAGCAGGTACGACGAGTACTTTGTTCGATTGGAAACAGCTGGAAATTTAACCAGCTTTGTGGCTCTCGTGTTGGAAAACAATATACAATTAACAGTTTTTTAATGTTGTGCTCGTAAAATAGCGTCTGCTCGTTGGTCGAGTGGAAACGGCACCAAACTGGTGTCAAAAATGTGTCCACATTGGAGTCTAAATGGGCGGCTTAAATATGGCGTCTAAATGGGCGGCTTAAATATTGAGTCTAAATGGCGTCTTAAATATGGCGTCTAAATGGTCGTCTTAAATATGGCGTCTAAATGGCGGCTTAAATATGGCGTCTAAATGGCGTCTTAAATATGGCGTCTAAATGGCGTCTTAAATATTGAGTCTAAATGGCAGCTTAAATATTGAGTCTAAATGGCGGCCTAAATATATGCGTCTAAATGGCATCTTAAATATGGCGTCTAAATGGTGGCCTAAATATATGCGTCTAAATGGCGTCTTAAATATGGCGTCTTAAATATGGCGTCTAAATGGTGTCTTAAATATGGCGTCTTAAATATTGAGTCTAAATGGCGTCTTAAATATTGAGTCTAAATGGCGGCCTAAATATATGCGTCTAAATGGCGTCTTAAATATGGCTTCTTAAATATGGCGTCTAAATGGCGTCTTAAAAATGGCGTCTAAATGGTCGTCTTAAATATGGCGTCTTAAATATGGCGTCTAAATAACGTCTTAAATATGGCGTCTAAATGGTCGTCTTAAATATGGCGTCTTAAATATGGCGTCTAAATGGCGTCTTAAATATGGCGTCTAAATGGCGGCTTAAATATGGCGTCTAAATGGCGTCTTAAATATTGAGTCTAAATGTCGTCTTAAATATGGCGTCTAAATGGTCGTCTTAAATATGGCGTCTAAATGGCGGCTTAAATATGGCGTCTAAATGGCGTCTTAAATATTGAGTCTAAATGGCGTCTTAAATATGGCGTCTAAATGGCGTCTTAAATATTGAGTCTAAATGGCGTCTTAAATATGCCGTCTAAATAACGTCTTAAATATGGCGTCTAAATGGCGTCTTAAATATGGCGTCCTAAATATGGCGTCTAAATGGCGTCTTAAATATGGCGTCTAAATGGCGTCTTAAATATGGCGTCTAAATGGCGTCTTAAATATGGCGTCTAAATGGCGTCTTAAATATGGCGTCTAAATGGCGGCTTAAATATGGTGTCTAAATGGTCGGCTTAAATATGGCGTCTAAATGGCGTCTTAAATATTGAGTCTAAATGGCGTCTTAAATATGGCGTCTAAATGGCGTCTTAAATATGGCGTCTAAATGGCGGCTTAAATATGGCGTCTAAATGGCGTCTTAAATATTGAGTCTAAATGGCGTCTTAAATATGGCGTCTAAATGGCGTCTTAAATATTGAGTCTAAATGGTGTCTTAAATATGGCGTCTAAATGGTCGTCTTAAATATGGCGTCTTAAATATGGCGTCTAAGTGGTCGTCTTAAATATGGCGTCTTAAATATGGCGTCTTAAATATGGCGTCTAAATGGTCGTCTTAAATATGGCGTCCTAAATATGGCGTCTAAATGGCGTCTTAAATATGGCGTCTAAATGGCGTCTTAAATATGGCGTCTAAATGGCGTCTTAAATATGGCGTCTTAAATAGTGGCAACAAAATGGCATCAAAAAAATAAGTGTGTCTTTAATGGGTTCTACTACTTTCCAGTGTCAGTGCTTTGTAATAAGACTCTGAGTTAAAGCTACAACCATAAGTTCTCAAAAACAGGAAACTTCTTCAGCTTTCTCATTTTTTTTTTTTTTACTTCTTACCTACAAGAGAGCTAAAAAAAAAAGCAGGTGCCAAAATGACTCTTTATAGGAGTCGATGTGGAAAATAACATTTATTCCGCACTGAAAAAAAGCTTGTTGAATTGACTTCATTCAAACGCTTTTTTTATTTTTTATGAGACACGCCGCAATTATTTTTGCCTGTGTATTAACGCAGCTCTGTGAAGTAACGTGTTCAAAGCCAAGGACTTTGCATTTATATCCCACTTTTTTTTTTTTTTTTAGAAAATAGAAAGCTATTTCCTTCTGTCATGGTCTCTTAATCTCTGCACCCCCTGGAGGGAAGTAGGTTATGTTTAAAGGAGGAAAAAAATGTAGACATTCTAAAACACCCATTCAGACGTAGCTCGTTGTTTTCGTCGCAGCCGACCGTGCACGTCTGATCTGAAACTCAACAGCATGATGTACCTTTTGCTGCTATCAGGGGAACTGATGGTGTTTATTTCAGGATGTTGGAGAACAAGCCTGCTGTGGAGGTAGGTTTGAGGTCAGCTTGGCGATCAGGCCGTCCTTTAGTTTTTCCTTCTTTTATTATTTCCCTCCAACTTTTTCACGCATGATGTCACTCCTGATTCTTACGACTGAGGCCTGAAATAATTTTATTTGCCCCGAACCACACCTCCCACATCTAACTTCCTCTTCAGCTTCCAAGACAGAGACTGGATGGATTTTTCACATTGTTTCATGACAAAACATGTGCTTGTAATTTCTCTGGCCAGAGTTACATCCTGTTTTGCAGCCAGTGGCTTGGTTTCGAGGTCTGTTTCTGTTGGAAAATAGAAACAGAAGAGAAATTATGGTATGAGTTAAAAAATAAACGAATTATTAGTGTCACAAACATGAGGCGATGGAGTGAAACTTCCTGTAGTGTTTTGTCTCTCTGTATCACTGTCTGTGGTACAATTTTTTTGTATGTCTCTGAACAATCGTGGCCCTGTTGCATTGTGTGATGGTGCACACCACAAAGATAACCCCATCCACACGCTCGGTACACAACA
Organism: Tachysurus fulvidraco; assembly: GCF_022655615.1. Classification (NCBI taxonomy): domain Eukaryota; kingdom Metazoa; phylum Chordata; class Actinopteri; order Siluriformes; family Bagridae; genus Tachysurus; species Tachysurus fulvidraco. Next base: position 2,274,355 of record NC_062543.1, on the reverse strand, counting down.
CAACATCATCTTAATCTCTGGATATCATTTAGTTGCTTACATTCTGTTTTATATATAATTAGTTTTAATAATTAGTGTTTATTTTTGCCATTGTGTATGAGATCATTTCAGATCAAGGCTGAAAAAAGGAGAGTATTTCATTCATTCATTCACTCATTCTCTACCGCTTATCCGAACTTCTCGGGTCACGGGGAGCCTGTGCCTATCTCAGGCGTCATCGGGCATCGAGGCAGGATACACCCTGGACGGAGTGCCAACCCATCACAGGGCACACACACACACTCTCATTCACTCACACACTACGGACAATTTTCCAGAGATGCCAATCAACCTACCATGCATGTCTTTGGACCGGGGGAGGAAACCGGAGTACCCGGAGGAAACCCCCGAGGCACGGGGAGAACATGCAAACTCCACACACACAAGGCGGAGGCGGGAATCGAACCCCCAACCCTGGAGGTGTGAGGCAAACGTGCTAACCACTAAGCCACCGTGCCCCCCTTCTTCCTAATATTTCAGCTACTCGTTCAGGAACAGCCGTAAGTTCTCATGTCTGACTGACACACACACACACACACACACACACACACACACACACACACACACACACACACACACACACACACACACTCCTCTATCAAATATGTTACGTCTTATTCTCTCAGATGCTTCTTATTTTGTCTCAGAAGACACTCCGGATAAAAATTCTAGCTACAGTTCGTTTAGTTGTGTCGATTTATAAAACAACAAAAGAACGTTATAATGTGAGAAAAACGAGATGTTCTTTCTAAAGCGTCTGCTTACAGATCGGACTAGAGGCGAGCATCAGATGTTTATCAGATGGGAAGGATGTTATACAACAGGCGGTGGAAAGGTTCAGATTCACACCCGGGTTAGCATCTGGTTCAAACATGTTAGTGCGTGCTGAACAGATCAACAAGCTCTTTCAGCTTTTTCTGTCCACATCGACTCCTATAAAGAAATATTCTCTCATCAGCTTTTCTTTTTTTTCTCTTTTATAAGTAATAATGAAAAAAAAACATGAAGAGAACGCGAATAAAGCTGAAGAAGTTTCCTGTATTTTGAAGAACTCATAGTTGTAGCTTTATCTCAGAGTGTTGTTACGAAGAACCGACACTGGAACGCTTTCAGAAACAGTTCTGAGTGGAAGCTGTTAAAGACACTTTTGCCCTTTTTGATGCTATTTTGTTGCCATTGTGACCATTTTTGGTGCCATTTTAACACCATTTTGGTGCTATTTTTAAGCCATTTAGACGACATTGTTGGCACATTTTTGATGCCATGTTGGTGCTATTTTTGATGCCATCAAGACACCGTACCTTTCGACTATAATTAACACCTCACTATTAAATATTCACTATTTAACTCTATTAAATACTCTCATAGGGGGGCACGGTGGCTTAGTGGTTAGCACATTCGCCTCACTCCTCCATGGTCGGGGGTTCGATTCCTGCCTCTGCCTTGTGTGTGTGGAGTTTGCATGTTCTCCCCGTGCCTCGGGGGTTTCCTCCGGGTACTCCGGTTTCCTCCCCCGGTCCAAAGACATGCATGGTAGGTTGATTGGCATCTCTGGAAAATTGTCCGTAGTGTGTGAGTGAATGAGAGTGTGTGTGTGTGCCCTGTGATGGGTTGGCACTCCGTCCAGGGTGTATCCTGCCTCGATGCCCGAAGACGCCTGCCTCGATCCCCGTGACCTGAGGTAGTTCGGATAAAGCGTTAGAAAATGAATGAATGAATGAATATAAGAAGAAGATGATTAGAAAACCCAGTAATAAGAAACAAGACAGTAAAAGATTTTCCCCCAGTTTAACCAGTTTGGAGTGAGTTACAGGTGTTCAGTATTTGTATCAGCGTCCAGAAAAACCTTAACTGATGTACCGTGTTCTCTAACGTCTAAGGAATCCGTCTATACGCCAAACACCGAGGCTGTGAAATGAACTTTACTAAACACTTAGCTAAGAAACCTTTAAAACCTTTACTGAGGGAAAGAAAGAAAGAAAGAAAGAAGCTCTCGATGTATCTCTACCGACTCCCACACTTCTCCAACAACACTTAGTATTCTTTGACCCGGTGAGACGTGTTATTCACAGCGGTGATGAAGCGATACTTCCTGTAGCGTTTGGTCTCTCTGTATCACCATAAAGCTTCATTTTTGATTCACTTTATGTAAATATGCTGTGAAGAGTTTCACACTGATGCATTTTTTGTTTCCTAAAGACAACCCGTATAAAGCGCTACGTTGTGTATTAACTAGCATTAACTAGATTAGAAACCGTTTCCTGTTCGATTCCGGTTTACCCATAATTCCTGTGGGTCTGATCGATTTGAATATAGCTGTAGATAGATTGAACTTTGAAGGTTTTATATAAACTGTTCATCCGCTGAGGCGGGTTTTACAATAAATAAATAAATAAATAAATAAATAGAAACAGAAAACTATATTGGGGGCACGGTGGCTTAGTGGTTAGCACGTTCGCCTCACACCTTCAGGGTTGGGGGTTCGATTCCCGCCTCCAGCTTGTGTGTGTGGAGTTTGCATGTTCTCCCGTGCCTCGGGGGTTTTCTCCGGGTACTCCGGTTTCCTCCCCCGGTCCAAAGACATGCATGGTAGGTTGATTGGCATCTCTGGAAAATTGTTCGTAGTGTGTGTGTGTGTGAGTGAATGAGAGTGTGTGTGTGTGCCCTGTGATGGGTTGACACTCCGTCCAGGGTGTATCCTGCCTCGATGCCCGATGACGCCTGAGAAAGGCACAGGCTCCCCGTGACCCGACGTAGTTCGGATAAGCGGTAGAAAATGAGTGAGTGAGTGAGTGAGAAAATTATAAAATAATGTCAGATATGAATGGATGAATAAACAGTTTGAAATATAATTATATAAAAAATTATTAAAGTAAGATACATTTTGGCTTCATTAGTAAACCTCAACAACTTTCGAGGTACATTGGAGCAGAAATCTAGAAGAAAAAAAAATACTGGATATCATACAATATCAAGCATGTCTGAAAAAACCTGACCATCGCCATGACCATATAATTTCATATTATTGTCTTTATTTAAACTTCAATTCGTTCGGACGCTACTGAACAAAAAAAAACAAGGCTACGATGAATCCCCAGCGTTTAATGTTCTCATTATATCCTTTCAGAAATCTGACATTTGCAAGCAAAGCATCTAGTGAAAGTCATCATCTATTATGTATACCATTATGTGTAAGTCCCAGCAGCACGTTTACGAAGGTTGCTTCCTCCACTGCTCAGAGAAAACCAAGCGTGTCTGAAATCTTGTGATGGTTACGCCAAGACACGTCACAGACTGCATATATAGATCATACTCCAGGGTAAAAACAGGGCATAACCGATCGAAGAGACGTTTATGTTCCATTCAGAAGGACACAGAAAGGTTTCTCTTCAGCCCCGAGAGGGTTTTGTTATTCGCCTCGCTATCAGTCGTCACCATGAGGATGACGATGAAAAATAACGTCGCATTTGGGATCAAGGAGTCACCAGGTGTCCTCGACTGAAGCGGAAATGTATTCCTGTAAAAGAGGCTCTCAGAAAAACATCCACGATTGCTTGTGCTTATGTTATGTATCTTATCTTAGGAAAGGAAATAATGGATGTTCATGATTGTTAATAGTTTCAGAAGTCATTAGCAAAGAAATGAATTAATAAAAAAACATAATTTTTGTTTGTTTTTGTGTTTATAAAATGGGCAAAGTATGTATGTATATAGTATGCAAATAAAAAAAAACAACTTAAAGAAAAAGAAATAATGAAATCATATATAATAAAAAAATCAATCAATCAATCAATCAATCAATCAATCAATCAATCAATCAATCAATCAATCAATCAATCAATAACTTAATCAATCAATCAATCAATCAATCAATCAACCAGTCAATCAACCAACCAATCAATCATTACTTAATTAATTGCTTGATTGATTAATTACTTGATTGTTGAATTAATTTATTGCAGTAGAGCTCAAATTACATTATTTATTTATTTATTTTTTTACATATGTTTTTTTCTTACTTATTAAAAATATAATAATATTTCTTTAAAAAAATATTTTTAAATTCTCATTTTTCTCAATTTTTTACATTTTTCTATGCTATAGGGATATGTCACTATTCAACATTTTCATCATAAAAAAATAAATAAATTCATATTTTACCCTAGTATGTGCATTACACAAAGGAGAGTCTGGAGTCTCTGCATTGTCTTTACAATGATTTGAGTCTTTATTCTTTTTGAAGAACTCCTTGGTGTGAACGATTTAGTAAACGATCAGCTCAGATGTCATAAGGGATTCAAGCAATTAGCTGATTTTCAGGTTATTTCCAAACTAATTATATCTTTGCTGTGCAGTTAGGATGTTCTAGAAGTGTAGTCCCAGAGCTCCTCTTGGTTCGGAGACCGAATGACTAAATTAAGGGTCATCTGGATGTCACTTTTGCATAAGAGTAAACGTTTGCATAATCAGTAAGTGGGTTAGGTGTGAAAAAGCCCAGGAGACGAGCTTTCATTAAGAAAAAAAAAGAAAAAAAAAGAAGTGGTGAAAATCTCCTGGGTCCAATACCAAAGAGACCGGCGTTATTAAGCAGCAGATGTGTCGGGATTTTAGTAGGCATCGTCCTGTCTCTGTGTTATAGTCATTTATTTTTTCTATTATTTATTTATTTATTTATTTATTTATTTATTTATTTTTATTTCATAGAAAGTCATTACTCTTCTGATTAATTAATTAATTATTTTTTTACCTGTTAGCTCGTTTTGGTTTATAAAAAAATAAAGATAATAATAATAATAATAATAATAATAATAATAATAATAATAATAATAATAATATAAAAGATAAAAATTAGAGTAAGGAGTGCAATATATACAACATTCTAAGCTATATTTGAACCAGTGACCCCATCAGGTGTCTCTCATTGTGTATCGTCTGTTTTTCCATCCGATAAATGACATTAGCGTTAGACTTCGCCGCCATTCTTTGATTCAAAGGTACTCTTTTTCCATCCATTCACCATGACTTCCTTGTTCTCCTGAGGCTTCATCAGCTCTGTCTGGGGCTGCTCTGTGGGTGGCAAGGTCATCATGAACACAGGCCACTAAAAAACATCATGACTAAAATTAGCCAGCCGTTTGTCTGACTGCTTCCCACCCCACATTTGTCAGCAGTGTGACGACAGTAGACCGGACCTGAGAAGAAAATAAGCTCCATTGTAGATCGTATGGACTCCAGACCAATCTATTCATCCATAAAAGCGTCCCTTTTTTTCACCCGGAAACAAGAGTTAATCAATGAACCACAACCATTTCATGACTCACTCTCAGTTTAAATGCCACCATTTTACATTTATATTTATTTGATTTGTAGATAACAGGTGGAGCTGGAACTACAGTATGAAGGATTGTGGTGGGAGAGGGAATTAATAAAACCTCTTTTAAAGTTTATATGAAACCTCATAAAAATAGAAACAGAGTAAAATATACTGAATGATTTAGAGCATCATGAAGCGAATCATTTAAAGGCTTCAGTTGCAGATGGAAACGAACAAAATGAGTCGAAATACAGCGATCACAAATGATGATGATGATGATTATTATTATTATTATTATTATTATTATTATTATTATTATTATTATTAGTGGTAGTATTTATTTACTGAATCCTTGGAAGAATCATTTAAATGAATCAATTGAATAACAAATGTAAATAAACTAAATGGTCGAAAAAATTGTCGGCTATTACAAAAATTATTATTATTATTAATATTATTATTATTATTATTATTATTATTAGTAGTAGTAGTAGTAGTAGTAGTCGTAGTAATATTAAAATGATTCATTTAAATAATTCACTAAATGAATCAGTAACTCCGGAAAATATATAAATATATATAAACATAAAATCTAATATAAAAATATATACTCTGTTCTGTCTCGTGTCTATTGTAATAAATATATATATAAATATTGGTAAAACTGCTAAATAATTAACACCAAATGCTTTATTATTATGGCTCGTTATCTTATGAATCAAAAATCATATCATATCATATGGAAAGCTGAATATGTTCACTCCTTTTCTTCTACACAGCTAAGCAGCTTTACTCGCAGTTTAAACTGACATTTATTGCTTGTTTTTTTATAGCACATCTCCAAAAAGAGTCTAAGTTTGAAGCTAACGCTGCAGGAAGCAGCTCTTAAATAGATCAGAGGACCTATATTTGAATTATTTCCTTATTTAGCATTTCATGTACGAGTCGCTGCTGCTTTATTTCGCTTTTTATCTCACTGCCTCATGCTGCGGATTTATTTCCCCTTTGTGTTTGCGATTTATGAAAGACACATGAAAAAACCTCAAACAATGTCCTGTGAAGTATTTTATTAATAAAATAAGTGTAAATGAAGTGTTTTTAACCAGAGCAGCCTGTAAATATGGTTAGATTTATTCTTTGTTCTCATTTTATTTTTATTTTATTCTCAAATTGCTTTGTAGAATTGTTTGGTTAGACGATTCAGATAGATATAACATTGCCAAAATTTTTTTGGCTAGTTAATGCCAAAAATCAAAAAAGCTCAATCTAATTCGCAAGCATATTAGCTAGCTTACAATAAATAGTGAGTCCTATAACATCTAATTAGCTAGCTTATGCTAAAAAGGCATTTCTATAATGTCTAATTAGCAAGTTTGCTAATGTAGAATTAAAAAGTTTGCTTTGAAAAATGTTTGGAAAGACTAGCTAGTTAATGCTAAAAATCAAAAAAGCTAAGTCTAATTAGCTAGCCTATGCTAAAAAAAAGTCATTTCTATAACAAATAATTTGGCCAGCTTTTGCTTAGAGTCATTGTTATAACATCTAATTAGCAAGATTATGCTAAAAGTAATTTCTATAACAACTACTTAGATAGTTTATGCTAAAAAGTCATTGCTATAACATGTAATTAGCAAGCAAAAGGTCACTAACAGCTTTTACAATAGAAAGTTATTGCTATAACGTCTAATTAGCAATCTTATGCTAAACGTCATTGCTATACATATCTAATTAGCTTGCTTGTGCTAAAAAGGCATTGCCATAACGTCTATTCGGCAAATTTGCGAATGTAGAAGTACAAAATTTGCTTTGTAGAATTGTTTGTTTAGACTAGCTGGTTCATGCTAAAAATCAAAAGAGCCAAGTCAAATTAGCTAGTCTATGCTAACAAGGCATTGCTATAACATCTAATTAGCAAGTTTACGCTAAAGGTCTTTGCTATAACGTCTAATTAGCAAGTTTATGATAAATAGTCATTGCTGTAATGTTGAACTAGCTAACCTATGATAAAAAATAATGATTTAACAACATTTCATCTAACATATATTTTCTTGGCATAATTACAAGCTTCCTAAACTACGTTTAGAGCGATTCTGATGTTCTGAACAGTAACATTCTGTGAGAAAATGTTTTGGAAAAACTATCTAGTTCTTGGACATTCCGGTTTTGGATCTCGATCTTGATCTCGATCTCGATCTCTAGCGCTATTTTCATTCATGCACGATGTCGTGGTGTGATTTTTATCCGTAATGAAAGTTCAAATAAAGGTTACAGTGAAGTGATGTAAATCTTTGGGCTTTAGTAACGTTTCTTTATTCTACAGAATGAGAAGAATAAAGATAAAAAAGGGGAAAAAAAGTAAAAAGTTTATTAAATATTCTGGATTAAAATAAAATATAACCTAAAAATAAATGTAAAAATGGATGTTTTGTCTTTGATTAGTTGTGTTTTTTTCTGGCTTTTATTTTTAATTATTATTTAAAAAAATTTGATAGCCACGATTTTTTGTTTTAAAACATTTGTTTCACCTTTAGCAGTGTTTCTGATGCCTGTTTTTCGATGGCTCTTTGCACCTAAATGAACAATTCAGTAACTCAGTGAGAATTTGGATGTTAATTTGCTGTCTGATGTCGCCATCAGATATCCGATCCCACTGACAGGGTCACTAACAGCTTTAATTAGTTGACCGTTTCCAAGGATTATCAAATGTCCTTCTGGAAGCCTGAAGGAAAGAAGCTGATCCTTGTTCTGTGACCTCGAAGGAGTTCACCGCGATAAAAATACCAAGCATGAACGCTTTAAAAAAAAAAACAAGCAGACCACGCTAATTAATTTCCATTAAGCTCATTTGCATTTTTCCCTCCTTATTTTTCCCTCCTTATTTTTTTGTCTTTAGATACCAGGCTGCTGAGGATCACAAGACCTTGGTGTTATTTATGAGCTCACTAATTATGTTAATTAGCCTTTTATGTGAAGGATATAATTGTCCAGGCCTGATGATAATTAGGATTTATTTATGTGCATGATTCATGCATGGTGCACGTGAGACACAAATAGAACATCGGGACGTTACCCTAATGATCGCAATTTATCGTTCAGATGTGTTTGTGATGTTTAATATTTATCACGGCATACGATGTCGATTTTCCGGTTGTACTTTAAAATACTTTCTCTTCGTGCATTCGCGCTCGTTGTGTTTGTATTGTTCGTGAAATATCTATAAGACAGCAATACAGAAAATTCTCGCTATTCAATATTACAACAAAGCCGTGTTTACAGTTTATCCAATTCAGATCGTCTCTATCTATCTATCTATCTATCTATCTATCTATCTATCTATCTATCTATCTATCTATCTATCTATCTATCTATCTATCTAAACAAATACAGCAAAACTGAGTTTGCATCCTTTTCTCAGATTCAGATCTTATCCTGGATTCCTTCAGACCCTCGTTTTAACTCCACACAGTTTCATCGTCCCTCTGTGGATTAGCAGTGGCTACGTAGGCACATTTTAGCAGATTTAGAGCTTTAATCTGCTTCTTCCCCAGAGACCACAACACAGAGGCCTGAAAGGGGGATCATCCAAATATTTTATCCGGATCCCTGCTTCAGCTTTGTGAACCGCAACAAGTTTCCCTGTCAGCAGTCTTCCTGTATGTCGCTACCTGCGATAGACACGCTGAGGCTTGAATCTGACAATGTAATTTTTTTTTTTTTCATTTTCATGGCACCCCCCCAGGCTGCGATGGATTGATTGTCAGGATCGGCATGCTGAAGCTGGATGAGTCATCCAGGCCTCTCTGTATTCCTCGTATGTGACAGAGGAGAGAGAGAGAGAGAGAGAGAGAGAGAGAGAGAGAGAGAGAGAGAGAGAGACCCAGAAAAAGCTTCAATGCTGCTAAGAATAGCTCTCTAGGATTGAGAAATGGTTTGACATCCTGCTCTAGCTATGTAATGTGGAATAAAAGTGGTTGCCTTTTTATAAGCATTCTCTTTGCCCGTATCCATGATTATATCACAATTATTGATTCGGGTTAAGTTAAAAGGTTTTTTTTTTTTTTTAGAGGGAACTTTCTATTAGCAGCATCTGTGACAAATTTCCAAATATTTATCAATACAAATACGTGTACAGTAACATTACAAATACTGTATGCTCGATCTAATAAGTTCTTGTGAACGATGGCAAATGCTCCACTTTAAATGGAGTAGAAATCGCGTAATGAGACTTTATGGAAGGAGTTTAGCTGCTTCTGTGTAGCTTTGTTAATCTTTAGGTTTTTCGCCACTGGAAAGTCTTCGGGAGTTTTTCCTTCTTTGTGGTTTCACTATAACATGACAAACTCACTCACTCTCTCTCTCACTCATTTTCTACCGCTTATCCGAACTACCTCGGGTCACGGGGAGCCTGTGCCTATCACAGGCATCATTGGGCATCGAGGCAGGATACACCCTGGACGGAGTGCCAACCCATCACAGGGCACACACACTCTCATTCACTCACACACACACACACTACGGACAATTTTCCAGAGATGCCAATCAACCTACCATGCATGTCTTTGGACCAGGGGAGGAAACCGCAAACTCCAAACACACATAGTGTTAACCACTAAGCCTCCATACCCCCTTATTATTATTATTATTATTATTATTATTATTATTATTATTATTATTATTATTATTATTATTATTTATTTTAAACTCCTAGAGGTGGAAATTGGCCACTGAGTCAAGTCATAGAGCTTTCTTTGAATTATAAAGGTTTAACTAGAACATCATGCTATCTGTGATCTTATATCTGTATTCGGGATGCATTTAAACAAAAGTAGGCGTGGCATAATTGGCATACGATGACAAAGCACCCCACCCCCCAACACAACCTTGTCCAGCTGAAAGAATAAACTCTGTAAATTTGTTCCATGTTAATGATCTCAGTCTTTTTGTTTGTCCCGTAAACATCGCGTCTTCTCACACGGCATCAAGACGCGATCGGTTCCATCACTAAAGCTTTAATACTCTTCCCGACACCATACTAGCTTTTTTTTCCTGTTTTATCTGTGCACACTGTGTGAATCCTGATAAAAGCATTACCTCAGGCTCAGAATCATTTTGAACACAAAGTCACGTGCATTCTGGGAAAAAAAACAACCTCTTACTGTACACTCTAAGGGTCTATTGTTGCTCTCGAGTGTGTTAAAAGCCCAAAACATATTTTGCACATTCGTTTTTTTCTCCTTTTGTTGACGAATCGGTCACGTTGGCGATTCGTCTGCGTCCCTGATCTTTTTCTCACCTCGTTCTCTATGTTAAGCTCAACCCACCAGCGGCGCCTAAAATATCTGCTCTGGCCTGTATTTTGCTGGAAGTAGGACAGCTTTAGATCCTCGAAAGACGCTGGAGAAGATGTTCCAGACATGTTCGTTAGGCACGTGTGGAAAGAGGATGTTGATAACGGTTTGAGGTGAGAAGCTTCTTTTGAACCAGAGACTTGAGCTGGTGACGAAGATCAAATCAAAAGGAGTGAAGCATGTGATGATCTCTATATTAGCGTCCATGTTGATCTTAGATCTTTGAACGGCTTCCTCGTGTCTCACTCCACGGGGGCGTTAATATGAAGCTCGTATGAAAGTAGACACTCGGGACTTTAAGAATTTGTCGTGTTTCAGCAGGATTTCTGTGCTTTTCTCTACAACACTAGAGGTGATAGATTCATACGGTTCGTTTGTTTCCACACTGATGTTTGTATCTTCAGAGTAAATGTTGATATCAAACCCAGTTCTGCTCTCTGAGACGCTCTGAGTGTTTGTCAGAGGCGGGTAGTAACGAGTTACATTTACTCCGTTACATTTACTTGAGGAAGTTTTTGAAAAAAATATACTTCTAGGAGTAGTTTTAAATCACTATACTTTTTACTTTTACTTGAGTAGATCTGTGAAGAAGAAACTGTACTCTTACTCCGCTACATCAGGCTACAATGAGCTCGTTACTTTTCTTTTTACCTCTTTGGTATTCTACGCATCAATTTTAATGTTTTATTTTGACAGAGAGAGAGAAACTTCCTCTAAGGCTTTACCACGTGACCGTGTTTCACCAATCAAACGTAGTTGTGCGGGCTCGTCATGTTACCATACTCAATCTCAGCGGCGGGACGGGTTAGTTAGCAACACAAACCGTCGGCAATGCAGACGGTGACGTTTAATAGTGACGTCACTGAGTGATTTTTTTGGTGAAATAGTTTGTGTCTGCATGTTTTCACACACACACACGCACACACACACGTCTTACGGTTTTCTGTTCAGCATGCCTGGTATGAAATGTGTGTGTGTTTCCTTCTGTTGTTCTGTCACTGGACACACACACACACACACACACACAAACACACACACACAGTTTATGAGAATTTATGGGCTGCCTTGTTCTAGTTCTGCCTGGTAAAAAAAAAAGTATAAAGGTTTGGAAATTTGTGTTACTTGTGCGTATCTATTTTTTTATTTATTATTATTTTATTTATTTTATTTCTTAAGTACTTGAATTTACCTGAATTATTTTAATTTAAGCGATTTTGTAATTAATTAATTTTAATTTATTTTATTGATTGGCTGAGCAATAATTTACCTAAAGATTATTTTGTATTTTTGTCCGTCTGATTGTCGTCTTGTGTTAAAAAAGAAATCGGACGTTACTCAACAGTTACTCAGTACTTGAGTAGTTTTTTGTTTACTCTTATTCAAGTAATTATTTGGATGTCTACTTTTTTACTTTTACTTGAGTCATATTATTCTGAAGTAACAGTACTTTTACTTGAGTACAATTTTTGGCTACTCTACCCACCTCTGGTGTTTGTTCATCTAAAAAGCAGCTCAGATTTATACTAAACTCACTAAAATTCAGCGTATCAACAGAAGATTATCAACAGAATGACTCACTTTAGATCAGACTCACAGACGCATCATCGGTCGATTGTTTATTCTGACAGAAAATCTGTTCATTTTCATTTCTCCGCCCAGTTAAATTAAACTCCTCCGTTGTCTTGAAACAAAAGTTAGCTTAAAGTTGAGGCTTATCTAACTTTCATTTAGACTTTTAACCGTATTGAAACATCTTACACTGCTCGTGTTTCCCATCCTAGCAGCCGGTAGCCGATAAAATGCTACGAGACGATCTAAAGTCCTCCTTCAACGTGACCCGATGATGGCGACAGAACCTATTCTGGGCAAAAATTTGATATTTAAAAAAACTTTAAATTAACTATGAGTCATGTTTGTTATTTTAAAAATCCACAAATTAAGTCTTTGGAAATATTTGATATCTGAAACCCCCTTACACACACACACACACACACACACACACACACACACACACACACACACACACACACACACACACACACACACACACACACACACACTGCTATAAATAGTAGGACATGTTGAATAAAGCATAAAAAAGGCTGCATTAATAAAATAACCTTTAATAAGCTGACTTCATCACAAGAAAAGCTGAGTAGAGATTCAAAGTAAAGAAGTTAAATGATCCCTTAAACTTATTGGTTAAATCTCATAATTAGTTCATAGAAATTGTTGATTATAAAGAATACGGTCTAAGAGTCTCAAGCAGATCATCTCGGGCATCGAGCCGACGTTCCTGCGCACCAAATCCTCTTAATAAGGAGACAAAACAAGGCTCCCTGGGAAGAAATGGATTGTCTGGGTCTTCGTCTCCTCTCTTCACCCCTCCTACCCTGTGCTTCTATTTTGGGCTTGTGGTGTGAACGCAGCTAGCCACATCAGGGAGAAAGAAGAAGGAAAAGTACTGGAGCTCATAGGTGACGCTCGACCACGTCAGAACGGCGCTCTTATTATTCTGCAGAGGCCGAAAAAACAGAAAGAAAGAGGCGCAGGAAGAGGAGAGTCTCAGATAAACTTTTTCTTGCTTATAATTTCTTATTAAATACCATAAACAGATCTTGGAGATGGGTTTCACATGATGTCCTATTTCCAGTTGAACTTCAGAGCGAATGCCATCTTTGTTTAAGAGTCATGCAGAAACGGATGTAGAGATGTGCAGCGGAAAATTGGAGTCAGAGAATAAACAACTTGGCCTACATGCAGAAAGAAAGGCACCAAATGATGGAACCGTCTTCTCGGATGCATGGCATTAGATAGATGCGCAGCGACTCGACGAACAGTTTAATTAGCAGCTGTGTAATCATCAGGGTTCTTTCAGAGCCTCTTATTATCCCTTCATTATCCTCCTAACACTAGCCAGTCATGTACAGGGCTGTAATTACCTTAACTTTCACCCAAATTAGACAAGTCAGAAGGATTCAACTTCCATATCTCGCTAGTAGCATCCAGATGTTCCGCTAAAACTGAGCAAAGCAAGAGACGACACCAAAGAAAACATCTCTGCAACTCTCTCTCTCTCATCATAAGAGGTTATTTTTGGTTCTGTATACAGTAGGTTCTTAAATGGTTCAACTCAGACACATTTGTTGGGTAAATCTATAAGTTTGAGTTTACAGTTTGAGATTTCGGGAAAGTAAATGCACCATATAAGGTCATTCATTCTTTCATTCATTCATTCATTTTCTACCGCTTATCCGAACTTCTCGGGTCACGGGGAGCCTGTGCCTATCTCAGGCGTCATCGGGCATCGAGGCAGGATACACCCTGGACGGAGTGCCAACCCATCACAGGGCACACAAACACTCTCATTCACTCACACACTCACACACTACGGACAATTTTCCAGAGATGCCAATCAACCTACCATGCATGTCTTTGGACCAGGGGAGGAAACCGGAGTACCCGGAGGAAACCCCCGAGGCACGGGGAGAACATGCAAACTCCACACACACAAGGCGGAGGCGGGAATCGAACCCCCAACCCTGGAGGTGTGAGGCGAACGTGCTAACCACTAAGCCACCGTGCCCCCCCATAAAAGCTCATGATCATTCAAAAATTAATTTCACACTTCCAATCACTGGGACACTAGAAACATTACACTGTATTTTACCTTCTAATAAATGACCAAGAAAATATCTGGTCCAAATTGGAATGTCGATAAAGTTCCTGTTATATCCTTGGGGGGGGGGAAGAAAAGTGCTTATTCTTAATTTGAGTCTCAGGAGTCAGAGCTCGCTCTTTTCCATCATCTCACCATTTTAAAAGCTGAAAAACTAAATAGAAATGACGTTTAAAAAGTCAGAGATGTGACATCAGACATGTTCTTGTCATGTGACCTACAAACGGTCGCCGTATACAGAGTAAATCTAGAACCTAAAATGGGTTCTAACCTCCTTCTGACCTGGAAACGGCGTGAGCTTTGAGCTACATGTAGGGATTCCTTCATCTCAGGAGATGTTAAATAGAGATGTACCAACGAGATCTACCGACTGTAAACGGTGGAAAATGGGAGTGCAAAAGTTTACACACCCTTAAACCAAAAGAAAGTAAACAAAGAAATAGAATTTGGTTTGATTTCACAGAAATGGTCAAATATCCTGTCCTAATACATGGAAATCAATCAATCACATCAAAATATATGCCATTAGGAATCAGTGGAGTTACTTTTATCACCAGGAAGTGAATATTTTCCTGTAACATCACACCCTAAAGTCTTTTATTACTCTTATAGCAAAGTCACTTTATTTTTGCAGAAAATGGACCAGCCAATCAGATTTGAGAATGGTGTGCTATGGAATTATGGTATATATTTATTCCTTAGAAATCATGCATCAATAACTAACTAACCTTTAAATAACTAACCTAGATTCAGAAGCATACAGTAAATAATGTATAACAATGTACTAAAGAAAGAAAGAAAGAAAGAAAGAAAGAAAGAAAGAAAGAAATGCATCCTCTTTCTTTCCCTCCCTCATGGGACCACATCATATGATGTCAGACAGATGATGAATACAACACAGACTTTATCTGTGCATCTGCAACCTTAGCGTATTTTATTAGTTATCATTAATTACTTTACTAACGTCGTGTTTGTGGCTGCCGTAATAAGAAAAAGCTGCTTTCATCATCTGATGACCCATGACCATTAAAACCATTGCAGACTGAAGCAGGATAATTATAGAACTGCTGTTTTTCCTTTAATGTCCTTTTCTACCGAAGCTAAAAGCAGCTCCGCTTGCCTTAAACCAACAGTGATATAACGTAGTTAGCTTTTGGGTCGTTGGTCACGCGATTTAAAAGCTGCATGTTTTTCCCAGGAGACAAAGATTAACTCTGGAAGATGCTTCAGTAAGCACTCAGGCACTTCACTCGAACCCGAACCCAAGGCCCTCTTTCTTAAAAAAAAATAAAATAAAAAAAGGGAGCAAAAGGTTTCGGTCTAGTTTTGATGTCGTGTGTCTTGTCAGCGTTTTTAGAAACGTGTTTAAATGCTTTAGAAGAAATCAAGAGTTTTCACCTCTCCCGTGGTTCTTTAATGGAAAGAAGGAAGAAAAATATACAAACAAACAAATAAACAAATAAATAAATAAATAAATAAAGTACACTGAAAGCTTTGCATCCTGTAATGTTTAAATAATTCTAAAGGCAAAGAGAGATAATGGGTTTCCTTTTGTGTCTGGTTCCTCTTGAGGATTTTCAGGACGGTTTATCTTTCTATCACTGTCTCTTAAAATCAAATCAAATCAAATCAAATGAAAACAAACAAACAAACAAACAAATAAATAAATGTATAAATCTTTAACAAACTTCCCAGCTATTTATTTATTTATTTATTTATTTATTTATTTATTTATTTATTTATTTATTTAATCTATCTATCTATCTATCTATCTATCTATCTATCTATCTATCTATCTATCTATCTATCTATCTATCTATCTATCTATCTATCTATCTATCTATCTATCTATCTATCTATCTATCTATTTATTTATTTATTTATTTATTTATTTATTTATTTATTTCAGTCATCTTTTTGTTCCTAACAGTATTATTATTCTGTGTGGTATGTTTTAGATTTATCAGTTGTGTGAATGATCTCTTATCTTTCAGAAAGGAATGAAAAAACTGTACCTCTGTTTTCTCTCTCTCTCTCTCTCTCTCTCTCTCTCTCTCTCTCTCTCTCTCTCTCTCTCTCTCTCTCTCTCTCTCTCTCTCTTTATTCGACACAGAATGTCCATTTGTTTCTTTCTGCTAGTTGACTTACTAAAGCTCGCTGTCACTGTTGTCCCGTCTCTGCATCTCTTTCTGTTCTTAAACACACACACACACACACACACACACACACACACACACACACACACACACACACACACACACACACACACACACACACAGGTAAACGTTGTCCACACTGTAGCCATCTTAGCCACGCCCCCAAGCAGTCATCTAGCAGTCAGGTATAAACAGTCGTTCCCTCATGATCCTTTTTTCCTTTAAGCTACTAAGACTAAACGTTTCTTTAGTCATGCTCTAAAATGCTGACACTGGAGACTCCTTCCAGAAAAGAAATAAAAAATGTCACAGTATCAACAAACGTGTGGAAAATCCATCACGTCGACGAGCTGATACTGTGGCAGCGACTTTCTGAGCAGTCTGAAGAATTCATCTGTGGTATAAACAGTCATTAGGTAATGAATTACCTATTAAAAAAAAAACAAGCACTAAGTACTAAACTCTGTTTGTTGCAGAACCTTTTTCTCATGTGTTTCTTCCTCCGTTCCTTTGTGGGTCTTAAACGTTTTATTAAAATCTTTCAATTTCACGAGTTTACTCTTTAAAGTTGCTGTTTGCGTCAGAAGCAGCTCTGGGATGACGTAAAAGTCAGAAGCAGAGTGTAAAAGACTTTGAGAACGCTTTTTCCATGGCACCTTTTTCCAAGTTGATGGTCTTTAATAATTTCTATAAAAAAAATCCTAGTATATAACTCGCACGGTCGCTCGCACCTCCGACCCTCACGACTTCACTCACCAGCATTTCTATCTCCACTGGGTCACGTTTATTTCATACGTAAGTCGTCACATCTGGAATTAATGACCGTGAACTTGGTGTTTATTTATAGCAAAATAGTTAAATGCGTCTGTGCTTCACTCTGTTTATCCTGTTTAGACCTTACTGCTAATTTTAATGCTGCGACCTCACTGTATTCATCTAGACCAATCAGGACATGACGCGTCCCGTCGTCCCGTCTTAGAGTCGTCTGTCTCTCGTTTCTCTCACCGGTGGGATCAAACATCACAGCAGGATCAATTTTCATTTATAGAATTGTATCGTGACCAGTGAGTTCAACCTCCAGAATCGTCTATTAACTCATTAGCGGTGATCACAGAGTTTTAGTCTTTATACAAAAACGCACAGAGGATTTAATACCGAAATCCGTATTCAGTCTTCAGACACGGTTATTAGTTCATTCTAAACATCCTTCTTTCACACTGTTTAACGTTTCAGTCATTTTGCTCACACTGTACAATATTTCAGTTGTTATAATAATCTTATACACTATCTCAGGGACCTGCTGCTAAGAAACTGTGTTCATTCGAGGATCTAAACCAGGCTTTAAGCTGGTTTAGATCCTACCTGTCTGACCGATACCATTTTGTAGAATTAAATGTTGAATCCTCCAGTTTACTACCAGTTAATTATGGGGTCCCTCAAGGATCAGTTCTAGGACCTCTGCTTTTCTCTATATACATGCTTCCATTAGGGAACATTATTAGAAGACATGGGATTAGTTTCCATTGTTATGCTGCTGACACACAGTTATATATCTCATCAAAACCAGATGAAATAGCCACAGTGTCCAAATTAACTCAGTGCCTTAGAGAGATAAAAGACTGGATGAGCTGCAACTTTCTATTGTTAAACTCCGATAAGACTGAAATACTACTCATAGGTCCAAAAACCAGTGCACATAAACTCTCACAACTTAACTCCCATTTAGAGGGATGTACTATTACAAGTAGCTCGACAGTGAAAGACCTCTGTGTTATACTAGACAGTAACTTGTCTTTTAAAAATCATATCGCCCATACTACCAAAACAGCCTTCTTCCACCTTAGAAACATTGCCAAGCTGAGAAACATCCTGTCTGTATCTGATGCTGAGAAGCTAGTTCATGCCTTCATGACCTCTAGACTGGACTATTGTAATGCATTACTAGGTGGTTGTCCTGCATCTTTAATAAATAGGTTACAGTTAGTCCAAAATGCAGCTGCCAGAGTTCTCACTAGGACAAGAAAGTATGACCATATAACCCCAATTTTATCATCTCTACACTGGCTACCTGTTAAGTATAGAATTGACTACAAACTGCTGCTACTTACGTACAAGGCTCTTAATGGTTTAGCTCCCATGTATCTAACTAGTCTTCTAACACGTTACAATCCTTCACGCTCTCTGAGATCACAAAACTCAGGATTTTGGTAGTTCCCAGAATATCTAAGTCTACTAAAGGTGGTAGAGCATTTTCTTATTTAGCTCCCAAACTTTGGAATAGTCTTCCTGATAGTGTTCGGGGCGCAGACACACTTTCCCAGTTTAAATGTAGATTAAAAACTCATCTCTTTAGTCAGGCGTACACATAATACATCCCATAATATCATGCACCAGTACATCAGACCAGCACATTTTTATGAACGGCAGATATGTTAATCCCTTTCCACTGCTTCTCTCTTTGTACCCATCCCGAGGCATCCAGACACTGTACCAGCTCCCAATGTCCTCTGTGGGACGAAGCCTTTGGACGTCCACTGAGCCGAGGCCGACTCTAAGAATCCTGAGACATCACCAGTTGGACTCTGTGGTACTCAGAAGATCAGAAGTCCTTGAACCTCACACCAATACAACATTTAACTGACTGTATATTACAATCACACCCCCAGTGTCACCCATATGAGGATGAGGTTCCCCCTTGAGTCCGGTTCCTCTCAAGGTTTCTTCCTTTACCAATTTAAGGGAGTTTTTCCTTGCCACTGCTGCCTGAGTCACCTCAGACTTGCTCATAGGGGAATAAATACATACACACTGTGAACTATATACAACTAATAATAATCTAGAATTTTTATTCTGTTAATTCTTATTTCTTTTATTATTCGTTAATTCCTTTATCATTAATTATGTTTACCTTCTGCTCTGTGTTTATGTTCTGTAAAGCTGCTTTGAGACAATGTCTATTGTAAAAAGCGCTATACAAATAAACTTGAATTGAATTGAATTGAATACTGTCCTGCACTGTCTTGTTTCTATTGTCCTGTACTGTCTTGTCTGTCTTGTTTGTATTGTCCTGTACTGTCTTGTCTGTCTTGTTTGTATTGTCCTGCACTGTCTTGTCTGTCTTGTTTGTATTGTTCTGTACTGGCCTGCACTGTCTTGTTTCTATTGTCCTGTACTGTCTTGTCTGTCTTGTTAATATTGTCCTGTACTGTCCTGCACTGTCTTGTTTGTATTGTCCTGTACTGTCTTGTCTGTCTTGTATGTATTGTCCTGTACTGTCTTGTATGTCTTGTTTGTATTGTCCTGCACTGTCTTGTCTGTCTTGTTTGTATTGTCCTGCACTGTCTTGTCTGTCTTGTTTGTATTGTCCTGCACTGTCTTGTCTGTCTTGTTTGTATTGTCCTGTACTGTCTTGTCTGTCTTGTACTGCACTGTCTTGTCTGTCTTGTTTGTATTGTCCTGCATTGTCTGGTCTGTCTTGTCCTGCACTGTTTACACCAGGTTGCACAGTTACACTTTATGTGGCTAAGACTACTTACATGTCCTTAGCCCTGTCTTTGTTTTATGTAGCACCCATCAGTGTGTACTGTAACAGCTATATATGGTTGTAATGACAATAAAATGAAATGACTTGACTCTCGACTCATTTCCACCTCTTTTACTCGGTTTGATTTATATTAAACTTATTAGAATATATTTCACAAAATTTGACAGCTTGTAGTTAAGCCGCAGACGATAAAGTTCAGGTCCGAACACCTTCCAGCTGATTAAATTAAAGTACAGAGTTCATGCTAAAGTAAGTGAACCATCTATACATGAGGCTCAAGGTGTAACGGGAGAAAAAAGGAATGTGCTGTCACAAGTCACTGTGTGTGTGTGTGTGTGTATGTGTGTGTATGTGTGTGTGTGTGTGTGTGTGTGTGTGTGTGTGTGTGTGTGTGTGTGCGTGTTGGACAGAGAATCTTTTTTTGGATCCCCACCGCAAACGTAAATCAAGAATGCTGTCATTTTGCACACTCGAGCCGATTTTGTCGTCTTTTTTTCCTCGTCTGGTCTTTTTTCTTCTCTGAAACCCAGTGAACTTTGGAGACCTCGTGACTCATGGACAACTAATAGGTTACATTTTAGCTCGACTTACAAGAGAGCGCTCCCACATATGAGTGTGTGTCATCAGAGAAAATAAGGAAAAAGTACAGAATGGCTTCGTGGTTATTGTACACATGTAACGTTACTATTAATAAGTAGTTAAAACAGTGCAGTGACATTTTCATCTCAACAACAGCTCAGATTATCACACACACACACACACACACACACACACACACACACACACACACACACACACACACACACACACAGCCACACACACACATACACACACACATACACACACACACACAGCCACACACACACACACACACACACACACACACACACACACACACACACACACACACACACACACACACAGACACACACACACACACACACACACACACACACACACACACACACACACACACACATACACACACACACACACACACACACACACACACACACACACACACACACACACACAGCCACACACACACACACACACACACACACACACACACACACACACACACACACACACACTGTATGGACATATGGACATATAGATAGATAGATAGATAGATAGATAGATAGATAGATAGATAGATAGATAGATAGATAGATAGATAGATAGATAGATAGATATGCCTTCAAGTTTTAATTACTTATTTATTTCAGCTTCTAGGATAAAAGTAATGACACCCTGTCAGACTCGACTCGAGATTTGTAGCTGTGACCAAATGGAAACTTGGGGAATAATTATTAGGTAATTATCAATATGCACACGAGTGAGAAAGAAACATAATCAGAGATGTTTTGTAAATCTCATGTGTGTTACTAAATAAAGCCAGTCAGATGATTTTTGAATGCATTGTGCTGCAGTGTTTCATAAGCACAGGTTTATATGCAAACTCACGCCGTAAAGGGCAAATTTAGGACAGCGCATGCTGTTTCTCTCGCTACCCTTCAGTCATAATAAAGCAAAAGCTTTTGTGTCAGTCTGAACACAGAGAGAGAGAGAGAGAGAGAGAGAGAGAGAGAGAGAGCATGAGAGACAGAGAGATAGAGAGAGAGAGACAGAGAGAGAGCATGAAAGAGAGAGAGACAGAGAGAAAGAGAGAGAGTGTGAGAGAGAGAGCATGTGAGAGAGAGAGAGAGAGAGAGAGAGAGAGAGAGAGAGAGAGAGAGAGAGAGAGAGAGAGAGAGAGAGAGAGAGAGAGAGAGAGAGAGAGAGAGCATGTAATATAATTACTGATTATTAAAGCACTGTGTTTTGTTAAGTCGTTTATATTTTTCCTTTCATCGCAGGCACTTTCATATCCTGGTACTGAAACTAGAGCAAAGCTATAAAAAATGATTCTAAAAGGAATAACAGTGTCATGTGACCTGATGTTATTGCATCATTATTTGGATCCTTGCTTTAACTTTACCACGTGACATCAGACTGTAATGTGTCTGTCTGTGTTTTCCCCTTGTTTCTGTCTGCCGTCTTTCCCCGATGTTAATTGTTGACCCCGCCCACCTATCTGTTACCATGGACACTAATTACATTCATTCTCTTCCCCAGGTGTTTTGTCTTAGTCCTTGTCTGTCTCTGTTTTGTGATTGGTTCTCGTTCACCATATATACTCTGTCTGTTCACTTCAATGTTGTTGGTCGTTTTTGGTGGTGGTGTGTGCATGTCCATGTTCCCGTTTCCTGTTTGTTCCGCGTTGCCTGCCGGTTTGTTTGTGTTTTGTTTATATTAAACCTTAAACTGCATTTGGATCCTCACTCGCCTGTTGTCTCACCGTGTCACTTCGTGACAGAACGACCAACCCCCAATGGATCCAGCAGAACTCCTGTTTTGCCTACGTCAGGAGGACGCCCCAGTTGAGGAGTACACGGAGGTATTCTTGGACCTGTGCAGCGAGGTAAACTTCGATGAGAAGGCGCTCAAAGACATTTTTAAGCACGGACTAAGGGAGATCCTGCGGTATTTGATGCCGTCTACCAGAGAAATAAAGACATTCTCGGAGTTCGTCAACTTGGCGTTGCTCCTGGACGGGTCCACGCTGAGCGTGAGTACTGTAGAGACGGAAGCCGGCCGTAAGTATTTTTTGGGGGGGGGCAGCAAGCATCGGGATCCGTGGGCCACAGAGTGGAATCAGCCACGGACGCCCGAATGCTCCACAGTGCCTCCGCCCAGACCAGTCCCGTGCACATCCGTGATTGAGCCAGTTCCCATGGCTACCGTACCGGCGAGCTCGGCTGAGGTCCGTGCTAACCGGCTGGTCTCCAAACTGGCGGATACCCCGATGAGGTCGGCTCGGGCGGCCGGCATCCCTAAGCCACCAGCTGGACCAGCCGGGTCGCCGGAACCAGCCGGGTCGCCGGAACCAGCCGGGTCGCCGGAACCGACCGGGTCGACGGAACCTGCAGAACCGTCCGGGTCGACGGAACCGACCGGGCCGAAGGAACCTGCCGAACCGACCGGGTCGACGGAACCGTCCGGGTCGACGGAACCGACCGGGTCGATGGAACCTGCCGAACCGACCGGGTCGACGGAACCGACCGGGTCGACGAAACCTGCCGAACCGACCGGGTCGACGGAACCTGCCGGGTCGATGGAACCTGCCGGACCGACCGGGTCGACGGAACCGACCGGGTCGAAGGAACCTGCAGAACCGTCCGGGTCGACGGAACCGACCGGGTCGACGGAACCTGCCGAACCGACCAGGTCGATGGAACCTGCCGAGCCGACCGGGTCGACGGAACCGACCGGGTCGATGGAACCTGCCGAGCCGACCGGGTCGACGGAACCGACCGGGTCGACGGAACCTGCCGAGCCGACCGGGTCGACGGAACCGACCGGGTCGACGGAACCTGCAGAACCGTCCGGGTCGACGGAACCGACCGGGTCGACGGAACCTGCCGAACCGACCGGGTCGCCGGAACCGACCGGGTCGATGGAACCTGCCGAACCGACCGGGTCGACGGAACCGACCGGGTCGATGGAACCTGCCGTACCGACCGGGTCGACGGAACCGACCGGGTCGACGGAACCTGCCGTACCGACCGGGTCGACGGAACCGACCGGGTCGACGGAACCTGCCGAACCGACTGGGTCGACGGAACCCACCGGGTCGATGGAACCTGCCGAGCCGACCGGGTCGACGGAACCGACCGGGTCGACGGAACCTGCTGAACCGACCGGGTCGACGGAACCTGCAGGGTCGACAGAACCTGCCGAACCGACCGGGTCGACGGAACCTGCAGGGTCGGCGGAACCTGCCGAACCGACCGGGTCGACGGAACCGGCCGAGCTGACGGATCCAGCCGAATCGGCCGGGTCGACCGAAGTGACTGAGTCAGAGGACGCCATCATGACACCCAAACTACCTGAACTCTCTGCCTGGCCTGAACCTATGCATGTTTCTGTTTTCCTGTGTTTTGCTTCGCTGGACTTGCCAGCCCTTCTACCTCCTGTCCCTGTTCATAGGCCCAAAGCACCACCCTGGCTGCCAACTCCGTTCCTGTCTCTGGCTCCGCCTCCAGCACCACCCTGGTCCCCGGTCCTGCTCTGGTCTCTGGCTCAGCCTCCAGCACCACCCTGGTCTCCGGTCCTGCTCTGGTCTCTGGCTCCGCCTCCAGCACCGCCCTGGTCGCCGGTCCTGCTCTGGTCTCTGGCTCCGCCTCCAGCACCACCCTGGTCTCTGGTCCTGCTCTGGTCTCTGGCTCCGCCTCCAGCACCACCCTGGTCTCCGGTCCTGCTCTGGCCTCCGGCTCCGCCTCCAGCACCACCCTGGTCTCCGGTCCTGCTCTGGTCTCTGGCTCTGCCTCCGGCGCCGCCCTGGCCTCCTGTTCTCCCGGCGCCGCCCTGGCCTCCTGTTCTCCCGGCGCCGCCCTGGCCTCCTGCTCTGCCGGCGCCGCCCTGGCCTCCTGCTCTGCCGGCGCCGCCCTGGCCTCCTGCTCTGCCGGCGCCGCCCTGGCCTCCGGCTCTGCCGGCGCCGCCCTGGCCTCCGGCTCTGCCGGCGCCGCCCTGGCCTCCGGCTCTGCCGGCGCCGCCCTGGCCTCCGGCTCTGCCGGCGCCGCCCTGGCCTCCGGCTCTGCCGGCGCCACCCTGGCCTCCGGCTCGGCTGGCGCCACCCCGGCCTCCTGCTCGGCGGGCGCCACCACTACACGAACCCGACCCACCCTCCCACCCTGGTTGCGCCTTCGCTCCACCCGCCTGAACTGGGTTTTGTGGACTTGGGAGCGTCTGGAAGCCGCTCGTAGGGGGGGGGCTCTGTAATGTGTCTGTCTGTGTTTTCCCCTTGTTTCTGTCTGCCGTCTTTCCCCGATGTTAATTGTTGACCCCGCCCACCTATCTGTTACCATGGACACTAATTACATTCATTCTCTTCCCCAGGTGTTTTGTCTTAGTCCTTGTCTGTCTCTGTTTTGTGATTGGTTCTCGTTCACCATATATACTCTGTCTGTTCACTTCAATGTTGTTGGTCGTTTTTGGTGGTGGTGTGTGCATGTCCATGTTCCCGTTTCCTGTTTGTTCCGCGTTGCCTGCCGGTTTGTTTGTGTTTTGTTTATATTAAACCTTAAACTGCATTTGGATCCTCACTCGCCTTTGTCTCACCGTGTCACATCGTGACACAGACATTTCAAAGTGAGACTAAAATTATGTTTCAGTTTATTTTGTTTTATGTTTTCTTTAGAAATAACTGAAACTGTGATTTCCATTACTGCAACACAAAAAGCCTTTTATTAATATTTCATTTTTTTAGTATCTTTGTTTATTTTTGTATCAGTTTTGTGGTTATTTATGTCATTATTATTATTATTATTTCCTTATTATCTTATTATGGGCGATGTGGCAGCTTAGTGATTAAAGTATTGGGCCAGTGATTGGAAGGTTGTGAGCTCAAATCCCAGACCCACCAAGCTGCCACTGATGGGCCCCTGAACAAGGCCCCTTCACTGCTCGTTGTATATAAAATATGATAAAAAATATGAGTCGCTCTGGATTAGGGTGTCTGCCAAATGCTGTAGAATTTTTTTTTCTGTTCCTGTATTATTAAGATTTAACCCCGAACATTAAAACTGACGGAATGACGTCAGAAAAGCTGAAGGCTTCTACGAGAAGTTACTTGGCTGCTAACTGAGACGTCACCTTCCACCTTTGCTGTAATTGCTAGGATGCTGTTGCTCATCTAATTGGCTCGATCAGTTCACCAGATCATTTCTGAGCTGAAGAGATGGTTTGATGGGTGCAGCTCAGATGGTTGGAGTCTGCAGAATGAATCATCTCTTACTAATGTTCTTCACACTGCCCGAGACAGAGACACGCTCATTACTTCTCCGAGAGAAGGCTATTGATTTCCACAGTCTGTGAGCTCCTGGTTGATTTTTAGACACAGACGGATTATTTTTAGCTCATTTCCATTACCTTCTCTGACGCAATCGCAAGGAAGGGTTACAAAGCAGAGATGAATATTCATGAGCCACCATTAGTCTGGATCCTGCACAAGGGATGGTTCCGTGTATGTAAATATTTACACTGGCAGTAAAAGACCTGTGAAGAAACAGCATTATGAAAGAACGGAAGTTGCACAGTGTTTGTAGAGTACACACGAGAGGTAATGAGCTGACAGTAGAACGTCATTAGGGTGCGCTTACTTTTATCCGGTTTTAAAATAGATCTCCGATTGGCTTGTGGGATTTGGTCTAGGTTACTAAGGTTGAACTTCAGTTTTTAATCAAATGAACCACCAGGAGTTACAACTTGAAACTCAGACGTCCACATTGCTGCGCTTCTTCCACTGTCTTCCTGTAGCTGTCATATTTAAAAACACATGCATGTTGCTTGCAAGCCAAAAATGGACCAGCACCCTCTTCAAAGCACTTTGCACTGCACCTCGCTTCATCAGATCTTCTAATACTGCTCGACTGGTCCTACCATCTCTCAGGGTACGAGCTAGGTACTGTACGCATCAAGACTCTTGATAGAACTTCCTCCTAGACTTCAGGATCAGCCGGAGTCACCGGCTGCCTTCAAATGACGGGTGAAGACCTAATGCTTCCTGAAGTACTCAAACTAGTGATTATTTTTTACTCCTCTTGGCCTTTTGTGCGTTGCTCTGAATAAGAGCTTCTGCAATACGGTAAATATAAATAAACTGAAGTGGGCACGGTGGCTTAGTGGTTAGCGCGTTCTCCTCACACCTCCAGGGTTGGGGGTTCGATTCCCACCTCCGCCTTGTGTGTGTGGAGTTTGCATGTTCTCCCCGTGCCTCGGGGGTTTCCTCCGGGTACTCCGGTTTCCTCCCCCGGTCCAAAGACATGCATGGTAGGTTGATTGGCATCTCTGGAAAATTGCCCGTAGTGTGTGAGAAGTGTGTGAGTGAATGAGAGTGTGTGTGTGTGTGCCCTGTGATGGGTTGGCACTCCGTCCAGGGTGTATCCCGCCTCGAAGCCGATGACGCCTGAGATAGGCACAGGCTCCCCGTGACCCAAGAAGTTCGGATAAGCGGTAGAAGATGAATGAATGAATGAATGAATAAACTGAAATTTAACTGGGATTAAATTTGCACAAAAAAAACCCAGCGATATCATTAGAAAGTAGCTTGAGAGTAATTGTGGACAGCTCACACGGAAGAAACTGTCCTAAAAGGTATAAGTCCTCTTTACAGAAGAGTGATTAAAAAAAGATAAACGAAGCTATGAGTTTGTAGAAAGGCATAATAGAGGTTGAAGAAATGTAAAATAAATAAATAAATAAAACTTTTATGTGGTGGTGGTGGCACCAAGTTTTTGGGATAATAATTTTGAACAATTGGGACTGGAAATCAGCTCATATTTGAGGGAAATATGGATTTCATACACAGTGGACTGCTGGAAGGAAAACTAGTTCTAGCCTGTAAGAGACTTGAGACTGGTGCAGAGCTTCATTTGGGAACAGGACTCCATAAATATAGTCCACAAACCACAGTACAGTAGTGTGTATCAACCCCAGACTTCAGTCTGGTTAAGAATCTCCAACAAGACTTGCTGTTTGCTTCCAACATTCACCGACAGAGTAAAAAAAAAAGTGACAGAATCATATCCCAGAATTCTTGAAGGGATTCTTTTGAGGATACCGAGGCATCTAGAGATGTTCCAGCTCCTGTTGGATTCCGCTTCATAAGGACCGAGAACGTTCACAGAGAAGTTACAGACTCCGCGTGGTGTTTGAGGACGACGTCCTCCTAATCGATACACAATGATCAGACTGTATTCGATTGTAGAAAGGATTCATAATAATTATAATGTTATTCATAATAACACTTTCTGGTGTTTATAACAGTTTATAATCACACCCTCCAGTGTCACCCGAATGAGGATGAGGTTCACTTTTGAGTCTCGGTATTATTGTGTAAATATTGCACAATGTATAAACCCAAACGAAGTTCATTCCAATCGCAGGTTGTAATCCTTCGAAACCATGGAGACGTTCGTATGGGGTGAATGATTCAGTCATCGACACCTTCTGACCAATCGGTATCCAGAATTCAGCATCGCTGTTTCACAATTTCTCAGGAAACTGATGTAGGTGTGTGTTTCGGAGAGGCCTGGCCGCAAAAATTAGATCACATACTGGGAATAATGGACGGAATAAAGACGATGTGATGCATGTGATGGATTCTTCACGCTTGCTCGGTAACCGAGAAAACAACACTTAAAGGCTTGTATGTCAGTATAATGAGCTTTAAAATTAAAAAGTGTTATTTTCAAGGCTGCGAGGAAAAAGTATGAGGAAACTGGAAGAAATATTACAAACATGGCCTACTTTGCAGTGTTGGCTTTGGCAGGTCTTTCCACCCCACCAGCCCTGTTTATGCCCTTAGAGATGATCCTCATAGTCCATGTCATGTTTTACGTAAGTCCGATTTTTTTATTTTTTTTTTGTTAGTTAAAGTTTAGAAGGCTTGCAGGGGGTAAAAATAAACAGCCGCTTCTCGCATTTGTACTCAGATGAATAATCCGAACCTCCCTGTGGACATGAACTATTCGCAGTTGCCGTGCGCACTGTATCTTCATGGCGCTCTATCCTGGAGCGTGTGGACTGATGGGGTTTCTCCTGGAAATGGACGGATTTGAAATAAAGGCACAATGCCACCGATTTCATAAGTGAGGTCAAAAGCGTAGAGAAGGCCTGAGAGGAAATATGTCTGGCATTTGCTCTTAAACCGGAGAGGAATGCTTGATTGAACTCGAAGCTTTCGGCATGTTACAGAAATACGAGACCTGTCTGCAGCTCCAGACGCACATTCCTCACTCCCATAAGCACAGGCTTTTCCTGGCTATTTATTTATTTATTTACTTATTTCAGCTTAATAATGAATAATTCATAGTAGCTAATGAATAACAAACTTTATATTATTATAGTTAACTATAGTTACTGAACAGTAAGCTAGAATTGCTTGATTGTTATGCCATCTATCTATCTATCTATCTATCTATCTATCTATCTATCTATCTATCTATCTATCTATCTATCTATCTATGTCTGTCTATCTATCTATCTATCTATCTATCTATCTATCTATCTATCTATCTATCTATCTATCTATCTATCTATCTATCTATCTATCTATCTATCTATCTATCTATCTATCTATCTATCTATCTATCTATCTATCTATCTATCTATCTATCTATCTATCTATCTATGTCTGTCTGTCTGTCTGTCTGTCTGTCTGTCTATCTATCTATCTATCTATCTATCTATCTATCTATCTATCTATCTATCTATCTATCTATCTATCTATCTATCTATGTCTGTCTATCTATCTATCTATCTATCTATCTATCTATCTATCTATCTATCTATCTATCTATCTATCTATCTATCTATGTCTGTCTGTCTGTCTGTCTGTCTGTCTGTCTATCTATCTATCTATCTATCTATCTATCTATCTATCTATCTATCTATCTATCTATCTATCTATCTATCTATCTGTGTCTATCTATCTATCTATCTATCTATCTATCTATCTATCTATCTATCTATCTATCTATCTATCTATCTATCTATCTGTGTCTGTCTGTCTGTCAATCTATCTATCTATCTATCTATCTATCTATCTATCTATCTATCTATCTATCTATCTATCTATCTATCTATCTATCTATCTATGTCTGTCTGTCTGTCTGTCTGTCTATCTATCTATCTATCTATCTATCTATCTATCTATCTATCTATCTATCTATCTATCTATCTATCTATCTATCTGTGTCTATCTATCTATCTATCTATCTATCTATCTATCTATCTATCTATCTATCTATCTATCTATCTATCTATCTATCTATCTGTGTCTGTCTGTCTGTCTATCTATCTATCTATCTATCTATCTATCTATCTATCTATCTATCTATCTATCTATCTATCTATCTATCTATCTATCTATCTATCTATCTATCTGTGTCTGTCTGTCTGTCTATCTATCTATCTATCTATCTATCTATCTATCTATCTATCTATCTATCTATCTATCTATCTATCTGTCTGTCTGTCTGTCTGTCTGTCTGTCTGTCTACACTACAGATACTGCATTTTTTGTTGTCTTCACTGAAGTATAGGAGGTTAAAGATTGTTTGTTTACATATTATCTATTCGTACTTAGTGAACAATAAGCTAAGATGCTAGGATTAGAAATTAATAGATAAACTATTTGCATTTATAATTTTTTATTCAATTTTCTCTTCATACATTTGGGAATTGAAGGTCGGAAGAAATAAACCACAATAAAACAGGACAAGAAACGACAAGACGTCGACAGAGCAGCAAAAAGTAAATAAATAAATCAGTCCATACTTTTCTTTAATGGTCTTTTTTTCATTGTTGTATGTTTTTAACATGTAAGGAAAAGTGTGTAAAAGCAGGTTTGGTTATGGTTTAGGGATGACGAAGTCCTGATGAAGACTTCATGCACAGTAGACTGATCCCAGCTCTGAAATCTGTCGAACACATGTGTGGCGTGTAATGGAAACGCTCCTGCTTTTTTGTGGGTTTTGTGGGCTGACACACTTGTAAGTAGCATTACGTGTGTGAGCGTTACATCACAGTCACACTTCCTCTCAACTAAACCGCAGTGCTGGAGCTCTTGAGGGAAGAGAATCTTTGAATGCTCAGGCTAATAAGATTCCAATTATAGGCACATCATTTGGAAAATGTCAGCACTCAGGTTCCATTTCCTGGCCAGGCCTCGAAGGAACGAATTCCTGATGGATGGCTTTAATTTGGTCTTACCTTACCTCCTTTCAATCAGCCGAGCGACTGAGCTTTTCTGTCGCAGCGTTCCTGTTGACCTAGAAACTAAACACAAGAGCAGAAAAAAAAACGGACTGTTACGTACTGTAAGGTTTCAGGAAATTAATAATAAGGGTTCGAATTAGCCTGTTATAAATACACTATTAGAAATAAGTTGATTAATTGTGATGTCATACGAAGTAGGAATAAGGTCAAAAGCAACACCTTGGATGGGCTGGAACTATAACTGAATCTCATCATTTCACTTGCAGAGAATGGGGCAGTCGTGGCCTAATGGTTAGAGGGTCTGATCCAAAGGTTGTGGGTTCGAGTCTCGGGCCGGCCACGACTGAGGTGCCCTTGAGCAAGGCACCGAACCCCCCCCAACTGCCACAGCATAAATGGCTGCCCACTGCTCCGGTTGTGTGTTCACGGTCTGTGTGTGTTCACTGCTGTGTGTGTGCACTTCGGATGGGTTAAATGCAGAGAACAAATTCTGAGTATGGGTCACCGTACTTAGCCGTATGTCACGTCACTTATAGAGCGCTTCAGATTGGGGATTCAGGGGCTTGGAAAAAGCTTAAAACTGTTAAAATAACGTTCCTGCAATGCTGTAAAAACCTTGCTCTAGAAATGACTAGAAACCTTGATCTCACAGCTCCAGGGTTCGTTCCAGAGTTCAGGTTGCTATGCATGTTCTTCTGAAATCTGTCATGACCTCCTTCAGGTCTCCACAGGGTTTAGTGGCTTAGTGGTTAGCATGTTTGCCTCACACCTCCAGGGTCGGGGGTTCGATTCCCACCTCCGCCTTGTGTGTGTGTGGAGTTTGCATGTTCTCCCCGTGCCTCGGGGGTTTCCTCCGGGTACTCCGGTTTCCTCCCCCGGTCCAAAGACATGCATGGTAGGTTGATTGGCATCTCTGGAAAATTGTCTGTAGTGTGTGAGTGTGTGTGTGAGTGAATGAGAGTGTGTGTGTGCCCTGTGATGGATTGGCACTCCGTTCAGGGTGTATCCTGCCTCGATGCCCGATGACACCTGAGATGACCCGAGAAGTTCGGATAAGCGGTAGGAAAATGAATGAATGAATGAATGAATGAATGAATAGATTTTTAATGTTTGAACCGAAGCTCTGGTCCTGCTCTCACATGATTGGATGATGGACTAATTGTAGCAAATGTGTCAATGTGTAAATGGTTTTCATTTCAAATGTATTTTTTTTTATACAGAAGTTCACAGTTCTTGATACAAAAGAATCGACTCCATCCCTCCACTACACGATCTCCAGTGTGTATCGATGGCAGGAATAAAATACGCATGTTGTTTGAATTAATTTTTGGGATCTTTCTCTTCCCTAAGTTTTCCTACATTTCAGTTCCCATTTGGTTTGCTTTAGTGGGATTACACAGTCCATGATTGTTGTGGTTTGGTGCAGTCCCAGACCTCCCCTCCAAAAAAACCTTGGCTGACCCTGCGGTGCTGGAAATATCTCGCAACGACGTACGCTGTGTGTTCTGCAAACACCATCTGCAGCTTTGGGAATGCGGTCGTCTCGAGGGAGCGTGCGCTTACCCACTGGGAGATTTATGGGATGCATCAGAAGCTTGTGCAGCTCTACTGACTCGGACATGCATGCATGTTCTCTGAGGACAGTGTGCGACGTTGCAAAGGCAGCGACACGTTTTATACAATCGCCTGCGTTGTGAGATGTTAGAAAGTGTCTGGCAAGCATGTAAGAAATACCCGGTTTTAGTGTCACATCGTTCCATCTAGTGATCAGAACCCAGTACTACATGGTGCTGAGCTCAGAAATCTTATACATCAGAGGTGTCAAACTCACTGAAGTTAAGTGGATGGAGCTAAAAGAAGAATCCAATAACACATCAAATACTCCTTCATTTAAACTGCAAACGTTTACATTTTCTTTGTATAAGTTTGTATCTCCCATATAGTACGACAACTGTTCTCCAGGTTGTATGTAGTTTTAAACCCTGGAATCAAAATAGTCTTAATTGGGATTTATATTAAATTGTTGACTTGTTAATGAAGAAAAAGTTTACAGAATTCTGTTGGGTTAGCGAAATTTACAGCCCTGAGTTTATCGCTTTATTTTTCCCTCTATTGGAGCATGACCATGAGATTAACTGTTTTTTTTAGACTTTATTTCAGACGGTCCGATTCAGCTCACAGGCCCTGTCTTATTTGACCGACACAACGTTTCCCAGGCCAGTCTGGATGAAAGACAGAACGATTAGCATATGGCAATCATGTGAGTCATGGGTGTAGATTAGCATTACATTTAGCGCTCGTTACGGACCGTCTCTCTCTGCAAATACAGAGAAACCGAAAGCCGTTATTCAACATCCATCTGTCCTCGGAGGCCGAGCGTGCCAGTCCTGCCCACGCCGAGAGCTGGTGACTAGCCTTGCCAGCTAACTGACTGCCAGACTGAGAGACACTTTTCTCTTTCACCGCCTCTTTCACGTGTAAATGTCAAAGGACACATTGAAGTACCAGGCCAGACGGTCCATTCATGAAAAGAACCATTCTGTAGAACGAGCGAAGTCGTGATAGCTCGTTTTGTCTTTTTGTGAGTACTTATTAATATTAATCCCAAACTGATATCTTTATGGTAACCATGGTAATCATGTCTCTCTCTCTCTCGCTCTCTTCTGTCGCTAAGTTATTCTTTAAAGGAAACTTCACTCTGGGATTATATTTCAATATTGGTGATGTGTTTAATGTTTCTTTATTGATGCATTTTCATTATTTCTGTGCAAAGTTAGCTCTTGTGTACAGTGCTGATGTCACAAGTGGGCAGGGTTATAGCTAAATCAGCTACAATAAGATAAAAAATAAAAAAAAATTCAACACTCTGAAACTTAGGTATTAATGCTCAGACTGAAACATAAGGTTTTTTTTCTGACCTTCTTCCAGTAACTTTGGTGCAAAGGGTTAGGGTAACCGGGAGGAGCAGACGTTGACGGGGAAATCACGTGACACAAACAAACACAAACGCACATGGCCATAAGTCTGCGCTGATCCCTGACATCATCAAAGATCGCCCGTCACAGGTTATAAAAATGAATCTCTACGACAATTAACTTGTCCCGTGTTTGTGTTTACGTTCTGTTCCAATCCAGTACTGATCTCAAAAACCGATCTGATCTGTATATCTGTATGTACATTGTTGCTTATTATTGTTTAATGATCCAGCTTAGGCAGTTTTCCTAATCAGAGTTTTGACCTTTGACCCTTGCTTGGTCAATAAAGCTTTCCATTGGCATGAAAACCGTCCGTGAGTCTCCGGTCTCTTCGCATCCCCTTGTGAGGGAAGTAGCAGCAGTGTTCGACATCTCCTCCTGCTTCGTCTGTGTGTGCACTGTACGGACGCCAGGACCGTTTGAATACGAGGCCCTGTCTACAAAACACACACAAATATATAAATATACACACACACACACACACACACACACACACACACACACACACACACACACACACACACACACACACACACACACACACATAAACACTCCAGGTGGCCAGTTTTTGCAAGGTAATGGCAAATTTCTTTGGTGCTAGATTCAACAAGATGTTAAATCCTCATTCTTCTCCTAGTCTTGTGCTTGCCATGCCGTAAAGCTCCAGGTTTCAGTGGAAGTGAACTGACAATATATACCGTATATAACTGATCTAACTTATCTAACTGGTTAGTTTTACTGACATCTTGTTATCTTTACTTGTTGTTTTTATGCCAGATGCTAATTCAGAAAAATACAAACGCATGAATTTTCTCTTTCCTCCTTCCTTGTTCCTGCATGGAAATTTGTAGCCACTTTCCCATTTAGTTTCCTTTAGAACCTGCAAATTATAGCTTGTAAGCTGTGGTCAGTAATTGCCACAACCTTGTGTCTTATAACGAACAGGTTATAAAAAGCAGGCCACTAGCAAGCTCACGCTATGACCTAAATCCACCCAGACATCGCTTAGCTTCGACCGCCATTCATCTCACTGGGGCTCTCAATATAACGACCCTCACCGCAACAAGGCTTTACTGCCTTCTCTGAGACGTGCCTTGCAGGCCATCTATTTTCAGCATTGTGCTAAAAAAAAACAACAACAAAGGCTAGCAGGAATCCGTCCTGCTCCCGGGGCACTGGGTTCAGCTGACTCACATGTGATTGCACCAGATTGCACTGACATTTTGTGATAATAGCCTCATCTGCATGCCTGGTCACGTATTAAAAACCACGCCAACGCTCCTGTTTAGCTGACATGACATTTAATCATTCATTAATAAATATACTCGTTGTATCTAGGATACTTCGTTTTCGTTAGGATACTTCGTTACCGCTACCTGAACTCTCCTCTTCTTCCTCTCGAAATTCATTCCAGATTTAATTTTATTTATTTATTTATTTATTTATTTATTTATTTATTTATTTATTTTTGGAGCAGACAGAGGTTTTTCATTAGCCTGTTTCCATACCAGCTGTGTCAGTTTCTTCTGCTTGGGTTTTTTTGTAAAGACATCACTAAGCTAGTTTCCCAATTAAGCTCGCTAACAATAGCCAAATCCATGCGTCCAGGAATTCTTTTTTTTTTTTTTTTGTTGCGTGTTAGAAACTGACTATTTCTAGCTGTAAATGATATAAACATAATCTTAGGCCATCAAATAAATATTGTATTATTCATTATATATTATAATACATTATGTACCTTATATACATTTTGTATTTGTAATATATACATTACTTATGTATAGAACATTTTAGGTATTGGTTATTTATTATTGCATGTAATATATCTGCCACTTATTTATATTGTATTGTTATAGTTTACTATTATTATTATTATTATTATTATTATTATTATTATTATTATTATTATTATTATTATTATTATATTATATCTGATGCTTTTTTATATTAAATATGGGACTTATTTCCATAACATCATCCAAACAAACAAACAAACAAATAAATAAATAAATAAATAAATAAATAAATAAATAAATAAATAAATAAATTTGACTCTGACTAAAACAATTACAATTCATAAAAAATTAATAAACATCTCAACTGTTTGATTTGATTCGATTTGATTCAAATCGATTCACTATTTTGGATCTTTTTGGTTCTAATTAGTGAATCATATATTGAGGTGACGAGCAATTTCCACTCAGATCAGTTCATTTTAAGTGTCACAATGATAAACTCTTGTTCCAGTAAAAATAAAAAGATTATTTTGCTTTAAAAGTGACAGATTTTGATTTAATATCTGGATGATGTAGGAGTCGACTTGGCTTCAGTTAGGGAATTTGAATGCAGCCACGTTTTTATTATAACGGAAATAATCTAAATAAATGACTTCATAGAAATACAACACTTGATTCTGTCTATTGGAATTTTAATCCAGAGAAGATTCATACAATACCTGACTCTTTGATTCGATTCGATTCACCTTCCTGACTCCTTTGTGGTTCTAATTAGTGAACGGTTTATTGAGGTTTATTAGACTCATTTTTAGCCATTGTTTCCAAAACCTAATCAAATTATAAAGGAAATAAGCTGATAATGACGCAACACGCGCAGGATGTGAGTGGACTGGCACGTCACGACTGCCGATGATCAGGATCAGAAGTAACTAAGGAGAGGAAGAGCATGTATCAGCTTTACAATAATGAATGTGTGACGGTCATAAACCACAGACTGCGTCTATTGTCTGCGTATGATCCTGACTTCCCTGAAGATGTGAACTCAAGAGAAAGTATCTTAAATGGAACTGAAGTAATCTAATGTATATAAAAGTTAAATAGAGATTAACTATAAAAAGCCTAGAGTAGATATTTAGGATTATCCTGTGTGTGTGTGTGTGTGTGTGTGTGTGTGTGTGTGTGTGTGTGTGTGTGTGTGTGTGTGTGTGTGTGTGTGTGTGAGTCAAATCCCAACCTGTGAAAATCTGCTCTCACACACTGCCAGAGTTTTAAGCGGATTTAACTCTCTGGCATGCGAAGGTGTTGACTAGCTGCTGTTTCTGCAAAGCTGACGGCGGCTGCTTTTTTCTCGTCTGCTGTCAAACATCTGTTTTTTCAGCGAGAAGGATGAGCCTAGAATAGAATAAGTTTCATGCCAGTGTAAATGCTAGCACTGTTTAATTTGGAAACTTCACACTTAATGCTTAATGAATCGTGTTGGTTAGGGATCGTGTGGATGTAGATAAATGATCTGTGAAGAAATTCTGCATTAGGGGATTTTACACGTTTGGTCAAGTTTCCATTTTTGCCTTTTGTTGGAGCAAGAGGTGTAAAAAAAAAAAAGAAAAAGAAAAAGAAAAAAAAAAGAAAAGAAAATAGAAAATGAGCATCAGGTATAAGGGGGAGAAGCAAATATTGATTCAGGGAATGGAAAGATTAAACAGGGAAAGTTTTTCCACGTCTACGAGGCCTGAGCTGAGTGTAAAGACTTAATTATTTGTATAGTTGCTTTTTTGTATCATTTTATTACATGGTGGCACGGTGGCTTAGTGGTTAGCACGTTCGCCTCACACCTCCAGGGTTGGGGTTCGATTCCCACCTCCGCCTTGTGTATGTGGAGTTTGCATGTTCTCCCCGTGCCTCGGGGGTTTCCTCAGTGTACTCCGGTTTCCTCCCCCGGTCCAAAGACATGCATGGTAGGTTGATTGGCATCTCTGGAAAATTGTCCGTAGTGTGTGAGTGTGTGAGTGAATGAGAGTGTGTGTGTGCCCTGCGATGGGTTGGCACTCCGTCCAGGGTGTATCCTGCCTCGATGCCCGATGACGCCTGAGATAGGCACAGGCTCGAGAAGATGACCCGAGAAGTTCGGATGTAGGTAGGTAGGTCTACCTCTTAGGTAGAAAATGAATGAATTTTACAATTTTGCAAATAAACACAAACAATTATGAAGCAAACTGCAGTCACATAATGAAATAATGAAAGAACCGAGAACTGTAAATCATGGATGGAAACATTCTTCTGAATAACAGTGACATCTACAGAAGCCACACCTCCTCCAGTGAGATCGTACTGTAAATACTGGCACCAAATCAAGTCAATGATCCAAATATAGCACTGAAGTTTAAGGGTCCTTGCTCAAAAGAGCAAAATAGGTTTGAAATCAAACCTGAATGGTCACTAATGCAGCATTTTATTCACTGGAATACTTACAGAACTTCTGCATGGTGTCACACTCGCTCCAGTTTCCCTTTTTGC
The DNA here is from genome assembly GCF_022655615.1 of Tachysurus fulvidraco. Taxonomy (NCBI): domain Eukaryota; kingdom Metazoa; phylum Chordata; class Actinopteri; order Siluriformes; family Bagridae; genus Tachysurus; species Tachysurus fulvidraco. The sequence continues at coordinate 2,236,226 of NC_062543.1, read as the reverse complement.
TTCATTGGTGGAAGGTATAAATAAGGACAAGAGCAGAATGGAAATGAGCAGCGGGCACAGCGAGAGAAGCAAATATTGACCCTGCAAATGTATAAATCGAACAAGAAAAGCCTTATGAATGTACAAACCTTCTCCAAGAATCGAGCGGTCTGTGTTTTCTGAGAAAAAGAGAGACACGGCGTACACACACACACACACACACACACACACACACACACACACACACACACACACACACACACACACACACACACACACCGCTGCTATTCTCCATTTTTCAGTCCCTAAATTATGTTATGACATAGATTTGATGTTGGGTTTCAAAAATAAATCCAGACATCGAGCTTTTATGGCAGGCTGATGATGGCTTGAGAGGGATAATAATTGTTGACCAACAGTCTTTTGATTATTGTTCCTTCATGAGGACCTTAGCTTTGTTGCAGATACACAGAGCTGATGATTTGGGAGGGTGAAGATAGCATGAATGATGCAAATGTTCTTGTCAGAAAAGACTGGCTTTTATTATTAATCTTAATATTAAATATCAGTTAGATTTCACAAACACACCTCATTTACTTGCTAAAGTACAGAAGTTACAGACATCCTCCTCTATTAGAACTGCATGTACACAGGCCACACCTCCTCTATTAGAACTGCATGTACACAGGCCACACCTCCTCTATTAGAATTGCATGCACACAGGCCACACCTCCTCTATTAGAACTGCAAGTACACAGGCCACACCTCCTCTATTAGAATTGCATGTACACAGGCCACACCTCCTCTATTAGAATTGCATGCACACAGGCCACACCTCCTCTATTAGAATTGCATGCACACAGGCCACACCTCCTCTATTAGAATTGCATGCACACAGGCCACACCTCCTCTATTAGAATTGCATGCACACAGGCCACACCTCCTCTATTAGAACTGCATGTACACAGGCCACACCTCCTTTATTAGAACTGCATGCACACAGGCCACGCCTCCTCTATTAGAATTGCATGTACACAGGCCACACCTCCTCTATTAGAACTGCATGCACACAGGCCACGCCTCCTCTATTAGAACTGCATGCACAAATGGCCACGCCTCCTCTATTAGAACTGCATGCACACAGGCCACACCTCCTCTTTTGGAAAAGTAGGAACAAAGGACACGCCTCCTCTGTTAGAACTGCATGCAAACAGGCCACGCCTCCTCTATTAGAACTGCATGCACACAGGCCATGCCTACTCTATTAGAACTGCATGCACACAAGCCACGCCTCCTCTATTAGAACTGCATGCACACAGGCCACGCCTCCTCTATTAGAACTGCATGCACACAGGCCACGCCTCCTCTATTAGAAAAGTAGGAAGAGAGGCCACACCTCCTCTATTAGAAAAGTAGGAACAGAGGCCATGCCTCCTTTGCTTAGACAAGCATGTACAAAGGCCAGAGCTCTTTTGCTGAGACGGACATGCAGAAATCCCACGCATCACTTCCTGCTTTTCGAGTTCTGCAGTGCCAAGATAAAATCACACTCCTCACAGCAGGAGTTTAAAGTAAGTTCAGAAGAGACAAAGATACACTTACTCATACACGAAGGGTCTTAACTCCCATGCTGTGGTCAGTATACTAAAGCTCCTACACACACACACACACACACACACACACACACACACACACACACACACACACACACACACACACACACACACATTCCCTCCTTTCTGGAAAGCCTTTTCTCATTATTACAAACATCTGTGGGATGATAGAAGTGACTCTTCTGCTATACGGTTTTCAGTAACTTCTGGGAAGAAGAAAGAAACTGGAATAAAATCCACAAACCCAGTCATCATGTACTGTACATCTAACACTCCTGCACAAGCACTAACACTCAACTGTGCATTTCATTACACACTTTCTCTAGATCACATGCCACCTGTCCAAAATGCTGTTGAAATCTCAAATCTGATTGGTCAGAAGGTGCTGATGCATTTTGTAAAACAGAGATAAGAGTTTGAAATATTCATTAATTTTCTACCGCTTATCCGAACTACCTTTGGTCACGTGGAGCCTGTGCCTATCTCAGGCGTCATCGGGCATCAGGACAGGATACACCCATCACAGGGCACACACACACACTCTCATTCACTCACACACTCACACACTACGGACAATTTTCCAGAGATGCCAATCAACCTACCATGCATGTCTTTGGACCGGGGGAGGAAACCGGAGTACCTGGAGGAAACCCCCGAGGCACGGGGAGAACATGCAAACTCCACACACACACACACACACACACACACACACACAAGGTGGAGGCGGGAATCGAACCCCCAACCGTGGAGGTGTGAGGCGAACATGCTAACCATTAAGCCACCGTGCCCCCTGTCTGACATATTCAAACTCACAAATAAAGCTTCCTTTTCGTGTTTCGGATAAAACTACGGATCTCATACTACAGCTGAATATGACTTGACTTTCATATCAAACCGTTGTCTGTGTTTAAAAATAGATTTATTCAAATGAAATTGCCCATAAAGTTTGTCTACATGTTAAACAGTTTGTTTTCAGACTTCCAGCTCAGCTCTGGAGTTTCTCATAAATTCACAGACAGTGAGATTGTTTCTTTCTTAAGCTAAACTCAGCAGGATTCCCCCGAATAAATGTTAATTAGACGCATATGGCACCTTCATGATGAGATTTTATTAACCACACAAATGTCAGCTCTCTTGACGTCATCGCCGTTCGTTGTTTACGTCGACTTTCCAGATCACACCGCGACACGTTCGAGTGGTTTACAATAAATTACAAGAACATGGGTTTCGGTGCAAACATTTACGGCTGGGTTTTGTTACATTAGATTCTTTGGATGGCTCAAGAATGAAGTGATTCTTTAAATCAACTCCTTTAGAGTTGACTCACAAATGACTCTACCTTTCATTTCCTTTGCTTGTTTGTTTGTAAATGCATGCGATGCTGTTACTCATGCAGCGTAAGTGAAATAAAAAAAAAGAGCTCACAGGAAGCTTTCTCTGCACTTCTGCTTTTTTAAAAATATAAGAAGGTAAATGAATCTTTTTGGTTGATCAGACACCACAGCATGATAACATTAAAGCTGCAGTACATACTGTATGTAAGGGCATGCTTTGTGTGTGTGTGTGTATATATAAAGTTTTTATTTATGAAATGCAATATATTATGTTTTATTTTATATAGGAGGTCTGAAAAAATAAATGTGAGTCATTTAGGAAAAAGAAAAGAGCTGACTCATTTCTGAGCTGCACCAAATGAATCGACTCAGTGTGAAGAACTGGAGTTCATACCACTACAGGAATATATTCAGGATCAACAAACACACACACACACACACACACACACACACACACACACACACACACACACACACACACATCTAAATTAAAGAGTACTTTTTTGGACAAACCTCTGCATCTGTATACAGAAAATTACATGTTGAACCGTATGTTATTACATAGAGTGATCTGTCTGTGTGTGTGTGTGTGTGTGTGTGTGTGTGTGTGTGTGTGTGTGTGTGTGTGGCGCTTTAGTGAACTCTGCTGGGCCGTGATGGAGGTTTTTTAACTGATTAAAAAGGGGATGTTAAAGTTTATGATTTCTTTATAACGCTGTGACCTAAAGTGTTTTATTCCTCTTACACTATAGCAATTTGTCAACGATTACCATTAAATAATCTCTGCTACAGGTTCTGACACTGGAGACTCCTTCCATAAATGTTTATGTGCAATATAAATGTTAGTTGTTCCTATAAGAACGAGAAAGAACATCTGAGTACATGCATGTTAATTAATATGAACCCATTAGAGCTGAGAATTCAGCAGCACTGTCTTTGGATTGAAATCTTTTGAAAGCTGATAGGATTATAATATTTACATTATGTGTACTTTATAATATTTATGGTTTAATACCCTGTAAAATCCCCTCCCCGGTGTAGGAGGCTGTGATGTAAAAGTTAAATCAGGAGTCTCCAGAATTTCAGATGGCGCACTGCTTTCCAGACTAATGGAAATATCGCCACCTAGTGGTCGTCTAAAATGTTTTTATTTTCTATCTAAGGCGCAAAATAATTTGTTTGTGCAGATTCGATATTGAATATTTTTTTATATATATTTTTTTATAATTTATTGACATGTGCATATTGCTTTTCAGTGCGAATCAGAACTGACTGAGTTTTTATATGCCAGTGTGGTTGTAAAAGCAAGTAAGAATTCAACAGCACTTCTGCAAAATATAATAGAATTTTATTTCATTTCACTGGAAATTGCATACTGTTTATAACAGTGTACGTAACAAATAAATTGTAAAAACGTCATTTAAAAAAAGGTTAAATTCATTAAGTGTCTTTTTTTTGTAAAAATCCACAATAAAATGTTTTTTTTTCTTTGTTCAATTTCACAAATTTGAATTTGCACCTCTAGGGTGAGCCAAAGCACCGTTCAGGTCCAAAACAGCCATGAAGCACCAAACAGGGAAAATACATTATAAAGAAAATAAAATACAAATAAATAAAAATACAATCAAATAAAATGTAATAAATAAATAAATAAATAATATGGTATCAGGGTCGATCTGCTGCTCCTCACATGCACTGGGTGGTTTATTATTTGCAAATAAAATGAAATAAATTGCGCATCAGAGCCCGAAAACAACCGGTGGAGACTTTATTTATGACTCATGCAGAGGACAGAGGTACGTAATTAATGCGTGTGTGCGCACGCGCCTGGTTTTCATCCCCCACGTACTACTGATGAATAAATTGTATCGTGCAATTAAGAACGTATGATTTGCATTTGCAAAAAAAAAAAAAATGCAAATTTTTTTTAACACAACCTGCATAATGGCGGACGAGTAAAAGCGCGTGCACTCTTTCTCCTCCTCTTCCTCCACCTCCACCTCCTCCCAGAACCTATGGAGCCTGTATGTTTTGTTTTTTTTTACCCTCAGCGCATGCGCATTTCAGCAAAAGGGAGGGAGGAAGAAAAAAAAAACGTTCGATTCATTTTTTATTTAATAATTTTTCTTTCTTTTTTTTTGAGAAAAAATTCTCGCATTGGAAAAAATTGCGCTTCCGTCATCCTGAGTGAGAGGGAGGATCCTTCTGCTCTGCACTGCCCTGGAAAGGGGGAGAAAAAAAAATTCAGTTTCACCCGCATCTTTTTTTTTTTTGGGAGGTAACGAAGGCGGCGCGTGCCGCTTTGCTCCCCCTCCCAGCCCCCCCACCCCTTTTCCAAATTAGAAATCATTGTAGAATTTGTTTCCCTGCACAGGCCGCCCGCCCGCCCGCCCGCGCGCGCGCTTTACTCGCCTCTAATTTGCGCATCCGGACTCGGAGACACTGATGCTTTCTTTGGTAAGATCAACTTATTTTCTCAGTGCGCGTTGTTGCGTCAAATTTTAAAGCGAGCAATGAAACATTTCTCCTTTTGCTTCCTTCCCCTAAAATTAACTTTCTTAGGAATTTTCTCCTCGTGCATCGGGGCGATTTTTAAACCTCGCAATAGAGACGATTATAAGTTGGGAAAATTTATTTTAAGGAATGCAAAAAAAAGGGGAAAAAAAGCCGTCACGGTAAAGGGGAAACACAAAACCCCCTAAAGAGCAGCAGCGGCCATATTTGGCGATTTCTTTTTTTTCCCACTGAATTGTGCTTTTATTCGGAGATTAAAGCCGTGCGCGTGCCGTCGGATCAGTAATCGATGAGTCGATTTCCTGCACGTGCGTCAGTTTTAACGCGGTTTCGCTGTTTCTCGAGGTTAAAACGAAGGGATTTTATTTTCGGATTCTCTTTACAAAAAAAAAAAAACAGACCTGAATGTCGTTTTTGTTTTTGTTGCAAAATTAGCGCCCCCTGTGGTCAAATTCTTGGGGAAATTAAAGAAATTACGATTAATTCTGATTGCATTTCGCATCAGGATTTTATTTTTTTTTTGCAATTTTGATTTACTTTTTTTTTTTGCATCATTTTTCTACACACGTTGTTTAACGACGTTATGTTTTAATTTGTACCCTGGTGAAAATAACTGCACGACTCCAGCGTCCTTCCATGGAGTTATTTTGCATTTCCTCGCGCTCATTCCTCATTTTGTGCACTTTTATTAAAACCGATCTTATGCAAAAACTCTCATGTCGTTTCCTGGTAGAAACCAAAGCGCGGCTCGTGCTGCTCTGTCTTTCTGTGCACGGTTGCATCGATTTATGATATTTTTTTTTCCTTCTCGTCTGCACATATTATAAAAAAATCAATCAGAATTGACAGCATGTTGCAAATGGATGGCAGGCACGTGCATGCACGTGTGCATACGTGTGTTTTGTTTCTTGTGTGTTTTGTCATGCACACGTGATGAAGTGCATGCATTTTCATTCTTGCCATAAAAGCACAAGAAAGCATGAGCTGTGCAGTATTTTACAAGTTCAAGCCAAAATCCTCAAGCCTTCACCACTTGGATTTAAAGCTAAATAAGTAAATAAATAAAAAAGTAATATCTGTACAGGGCCAAATTCGATTATTTATGCAGCTTTCTCTTTCAGCAGCACGATAAACCGAGTTAAATTGATTTCCTTTTAATACATTGCTTCAACATACACAGTGTATTTCACCGTGCAGAGACTCAAAGAGATTTCCTTAAATTTACTCTGTCGCTATGGTTTGAATCAAATTTAAAGCAGCTCTATAATTCATTCATCAGACAGAGTGACAGTGTTAGACAAAACTTCCCTTTTTCACCATGACAGCGTGATATTCGTGAATCTTGTTGAGCTGGAGACCATTTTATTTTTAATTTTACTTGTTTCAATGCAATACCTAACAATCTGATAACTGAGACGTGCTCAGAATGCTAACATTGGATTAGAGGGTTTCCTGCGTGGCTTGTGAAAATATCTTTTGTAATGGAAAAAGATTTCGCCTTCAAATGATGAAGCAAAGGAGGAATAAAAAAGTATGCATGCTTTTTTTTTCTTTTTTCTTCCTTCCCATGCACCAAATTATCATTCAAGAAAGCTTTGTGTTTGGATAACCAATTCTTTATTCTTTTTTCTTTCTTTTTTCACATTTTTTTTTAAACAGTGTCATTGGTTTCTGGTTTAAATCTTGAATTGATTTGATTCGAAATGCTTGGTGATGTAGGGAACCATACATACTGGGTATGGGTCACCGTACTTAATCGTATGTCACGTCACTTAACGTCCATGCTGAACATAATGTACTGGAACCTTTTTAAATTGTAAAAAATGATTATTATGCACAGAGATCTTGGATTACTGGATAAATAACTTTCTTAATAAAGTGCTAGAAAATAACGTGATGTTGCAGCATGTTCTAGAAACTGTAGGTTTTTTTTGTATTTTTTTTTTTAAAGAAAGAAACGACATCTTGCATTCATTCCATTTTAATCTTATTAGAATGTTATTTATTTATTTATTTATTGCATTTTGCGCTCATAGTCTGGGGAAAACGTGATGGTGTGGAGTTTTTTGTGCTTGTTCAGATTTGACCTTTGCATTAACACTTCTCTATCTGCTTTTGTTTCTCGAATTGAGACTGAAACTGGAGCTGTAGGTGAACATGATGGGATTTTTAGGAAATTCAGTAACTTGGGCATGTACTGAATTGTACTGAGATTCATTTAAAAAAAAAAAAACTTTACATGTTTTTTTAATATTGATGCAATTTTTAAAAATCGGAATAATTTCTCCGCTTCTGAGCGCTGGGTCTTAAGCTGTCGTGTTTCTAAAGAATAAAAGTAAATAAAAAGTAATTTAATGCTAATAGAAATGTAAAAAAAAATTTCTTTAGGGTTTCATTTACATTTATCCTTTTATTTAATTCAATTTATGTTTATTTGTATAGCGCTTTTTTTTTACAATGGGCTTTGTCTCAAAGCAGCTTTACAGAACATAAACATAGAACAGAAGGTAAACAAAATACAGTCACTTTTTTTTAAAAAAAAAAAAAGCAGCATAATTTTGTAAAATGATAAAGAATCTTCCGACCAATCAGAATGAAGTATTCGTAGCGCTCTGGTCGAGCCTGGTGTAGCTCATTTATCTTAGTGAATCTGTGGTTCGTTATGACTCGTTGCTGTTGGTTTTGTCTGGCTGCTTTCCAAATTGTTGACACAACTTTTGATCTGTTGCTTTTTTTTATTTTGTTTTTATTCTTTTTACGTCGCTCTCGTGTTCTGCGGCCGCTGGATAAACACGATCGACCCTTCGACTTTCAACCTCGAGAAACACGTTTTAATAAAACTATCGTTACTGTATGTTTAAGGCAAAACAAATATCAAGGTAAAAGTGGAAAAATCTGTAGCAGACATTCTGAAGGGTAAATCTTTGTTTATGTTCAAGGTTTTAGGTTCAAGTGTGAGACTTGGAAGGTAATTAAATAAATAAAAAAACTACACTGAATCTAATCGTGTCTACAGATATTTCATAGTATACAGCCGAAGAACGAAGAAATGATATTTATGGTATACAATGATTTTAATTTGTTTATGATTCATTTGGTTGTCATTAAGTTTGTTCTTTTCCAATACTCCTGCTGTTGATGTGTGGATGAATATTTTTTTTTTTCTTTTTGAAGGGAAAAAACAAGTGAGATCGGACTTAGCGGTATTACTTGAGGGATTTCTTCAGTTATCACAGTAATTTTGAATGTATTCTTATAATCCTATGTTAAAAAGCTTCATAAAATCTACATACACTAGCACCTGTGTGACTAGTTATGAATTTACACACAGGGATTAGAAACGTGTATAGTGCATAAAATGCGCAAAACCTTCTGTCAATACGGTGCAGATGTCGAGCAGAGCTTTAGCTTCATGACTGAACAAAAGTCAAGGAAATTGTAGAACGGGTCAAATGTATTTCCAGTGTTTAGATGACACCAGTAAGGATGCCAATTTTCTCATTGTGTGAACAAAACCGCTTTAATACACACTGGGATATAAGCCATTTTAAGCTGAAATGCTGTCGGGAATGATGTTTATTAGAAAATTAGTAAGCACAACTTCTGATCGATCACAATCGAGAACGTGGTATAATAATATGTGCTCTAAAGGGGTTTTCACACAGCTCTTAACTCCGAGGTATCGTCACGCTAATCCTCGCTTTTACCCCCAGGAAGAAGAACGTGTGATTTACATGTGTAATGCAGAAGCGTGGTTAGGAAGCACGGCTTTTCCCCCGAAGTTATAAAACTCCGCTCTGAATCACGATCAGTGTCACATCACGGTGCCAGAAATGTATCGGTGCCTCATATCGGGTGAAAACCAGGACGTAGCAATGCTTAACGATAACGGCGACATCGCAAAGTTATCTCGTGTACTTTATCCACACTGTTCAAGTGTTCAGAAAAATGCTGGTCTAATTTCTTTCATTTTTTTTTTTATATCAGTATCGGTGATGGAAACTGTTGAGTCGGCTAATCCAGGTTTGCTTGGATTCCAATGCTCTTTTATAAGTTTGGGTCTGATAAAATCAAACCCACATCATCCAGCGTCATTGTAGTGACCTCTCTGCTTCAGCGCCTTCACGAACACTGGAACCTGCATTAAGTCATTTTTAAACACAAAGCTTGTTTTAGGAAACAGACTTTTTTTTTTTTTTAATTATTATCGTTGAGCTAATGATAAAGTTCGCTTTATTCTTTTGTCAGTTCTTTTGACAGGGTTGCCGTGGTAACACTCGCCTGCTCAGGAACTTATTTATTTTCTTAAGTGCCTTTTTTTTTTTATTAATTTTTTTGTACACTCTTTTCTCGGTTGGTATTATTTCAAAGTTTACATATGAACTTTTATTTTTTGTACATTTGTAAGTACGTTTTTCGAAAGACATGCTGGGAATGTGCTCCCGGGAGTTTAGATTATTTTTTTACTATATAATACAAAATATTATATATATAATATTATATATTTCTCATTTCTTTTGACAACGTGAACGTAATGTGAGCAGAATTTCTTCCTACATGATACGAAGCAGTCCGCCATCTTGGAATTTTTTACAATCGCCTGAAACTTTTTTTTTAAATATATACGACACGATCCATCATCCGTGCTACAACCTGATGGATGTATTTTGTCCTTTTGATATGGATTAAAAACGAGACATGTTTTTAAACGTGGATGTGTTTGTGTCGTCTGGGTCTTTGTGTAAACTTACCTCAGAAGTGACTCTTTTTTTCAGTTGTTCTTGTAGCTTTTTTTTGTCTGGCTCTGGTACTATAAAAAAAATCACTACCCCCTCCTTGTGTATTCGCTCTAAATCACTGAAGACAGTGGGGGGTACAGGGGTGTGACCACGTCACGCCATGGCCACCTCTGATGCTCTGTACGTTCATAAACTCATATACAATAGACAAAGTTTTTTTTTTTCTTCGCCGCCTTCGATGTTTCAGTTTCTTTGTTCAGCGATGATTGATTTTTTTTTTTCATGTACACTGATTTTTAGTTTGTTTAAATCACACCTTGGTCCAGTTTCCTCTTTCGATTCCGTTCGTCTCCGTACTGTGGGTGCGATTGAACAAAAATCTCCGATCCGAGATCATCTCGGCGTACGTCTTTAGCCGGACTGTGGTGTGGTTCGATAAATGCAAGAAAGCGTTTAGTTAGAATATTTTCACCACTTTGTGTTTTTAAATGGTTTAATATGATGATAATATAAACCTGTTAAACTAAATAGTTTGTTTGGTTTATCATACAGCTTTTTTGTTCTGATGATAAAAACACGACAGAATTAAAATTCCTAACATTGAAACAGCATTTTTAGGAGTTTCAGCTATATGAAATAACTATCTTTAAATAATGCAAGAACTTCCTGATTGATTTTTTTTTCCATTTTGGAGAGCATTTGAAAGCAGATTTGTACTGATTTGCTTCCAGTGGTTGAAAATGTTGATTTAATGTAGCTGGAAAGTCAAAGTGGATAAGAAAGGATATCATTTTGTTTTTAATTTACCCACGGTATTGTGGAAGTGCTGTACCTGAAGTAACGGCCAGACATTTTCCACTATTATAGCTCAAGTTTATTATTAAACCTCATCATCGTTTCATTCTTCAGATATTCCCCAGTTTACCGTCTCCTTATAGCATCTAATTACTGACTCCATCAACACTGTGGTGGGTTTTTTTTTCTCCTCACTTCCCTTTTTCCGTTTTGAATTTTTGTGCTATTTTCCTGCCTGCTGTCTCTGACTAAGAATAAAATTTTCATAGAAATATTCAAAACATTTCCTCCCACCAGTCTGGCTCCTCTCTGGCGTACATTTATAAAAATAAATTCTGTAATTTTCCGTGTGAAGTTTCCCGAGCCGGACTGTAATTTTCAGCCATGTTGAAATGTCAGGGGCAAAAATTATTGAACCCTTTTGTCTTCAGGTCTCGCCTTTAGCCGGGGCATTTGGGGGAAGGTAGAAAGCAGGAGGGAGAGAAAAAGGGGACACTCTCGCTTTTTCTCTGCTTATGAGCTTTCGTGCATTATTTTGCATTCCCAGCTATTCAAAGCACGTCTAATAAATTGCTTTTAGTAAGGTTTTTTTTTTATGAGTGTGTGGGTGCAGGAGTTATTGTCATGCTGATAATAAATTGTCGCGTCTCCTCACTGACCCTTTGTGCTAAGGGAGAAAGAAAGAAAAAAAGCAACTAAAATGCCGAATTGTCAACGAACACTGTAGTTTGACTTTAATCATCCCCCCCATGCGATTTCTTTTCCAAGCGATGATCAATAACAATTAAACACAACCATGTAACATTTATTGATGTCGTCATGACGTAATAGTCACTTAAACATGGATCGTGATCATGAAAATACAAAGGAGGAAAAATCGTTGAAGCTTCGTTTTAGCAGCTAATGTGAATATAATTTGTCTTAATCTTCTGTTAAAGGCTTTTGATATTAAAAATAACAAAACAGTAAAATTATTTTAAGTTTTAACATGCTCCAAAAGTGCAATTATTAAAAGTATATTTTTTAGTTTAATTTATTTTCCTAAAGGTATTTTTAAATTATTATAAAATAACAATCTTAACAGAATTTGTCATAGCTAAGTAAATGCAAGTATTTTTTATAAAAAACCATTACGGTGCATTAAATCAGTAGCTATCACTTTTGGCTAGTTTTTAATTTGCCAAAAATAAACAAACTGTTTTGGAATTAAAAATATATTAAATTGTCAAATATTTAAACCATTTTGAAATAAATAACGGTGCATTCTTTTAAAATTTGTCAAACTTTTTTCACATTTTAAAGTTGACGTATTTTTTTCTCCCAATTTATTTTTAACAATTTTTCATGGTCACTCTTTATTTGTTTGTTTGTTTTTTATTTACTATTTTATAAATTTTTCTCTTCATTCTGTTTATTCTATATCTTGCAGCTCACCGTAAAGAGAACCGATCTAATACGTAGCTTTTGATATTTATAGGATTGGATGAAACTACAGAAGCTTTTTATTTATTTTTCGCACTTTTTTGTTGTTTATTTTTTTTTAATCGTTGACAGCTTCCTTGTAATTTACGGCTTTGCATGTTTTAACTTGCATACTGTAATTCCCCAAGAAACTGTTTAATCTGTCGCATTTGCTGAAATTAAACAAAAGTGCTGGAGCAGGAAGAAATTGCACGGTTGTGGGGAAAACACCATCAGGTTACAGATATTTGGCTCAGGAATTTTTTTTGAGGTTGTATCTCACGTGAAGGGAAGATTCTGCCTCCTGATATGATGCGCTATCGTTGACCTGAAATGACAGTTCCGCTTTTTTTAGCACAAGATCATAACCACGTCTTATGTTCTAATGTTTATAAAAGAAGAAAAGATTTGAGGAAAGAGGAAAAAATAACCAGATGACATTTAGATGACGTTTGAGTTTTTCCGTGTGCAGACATCAGATTTACCGGTTTGGCATGTCGTCGTCTTTAGGTCCTAAACAAAACATTTTTACATTAGCTTAAAAGTAAATCTCAGCCCGTCAGTGTTTCATCACCTTGCTGTTTTTCTGACCAGTTAGCATGCTAATTAAGCCTTAGCATGATATATTAGCTGGAGCACTTTTCCTCAGATGGTGAACATGGCTTTATAAATCAGATCAGTTTTAAAATGAATTTGCATCTGTTCATAGAAAAATTTGCTTGAGATTGTCATATTGTCTGTCTGTTGTCATGAAGCTAAATGAAATGCTTCGTTTTCCAGGATGCCGTTTGAGACTTAGCTTTTAGCTAAATGACCGCGACGTTAGAACGAACCATGAATACTTTGTAGTGATTCTTTAGATCTATTTCTTGTTCAAAATCCCACAATATACATAGAAATACAGGTTGATTTGTGTTAGGGTCACTTTAAAGGTGTAGTTATTCATTTTAGTGAAACATACCTAAAGCCAGCTCACGCATACAACTGCATTTGGCCTTATCCAGAGCGACATACGTTTTCATCTTATTTTATTCAACTGAGCAATTATGGGTTGAGGGCCTTGCTCAGGGGCCCAGCTGGGTGCAGTTTGGTTGACCTGTGGTTTGAACTCATGACCTTCTAATTAGCCATTGTGCTACCACATTTCTCTAGCTAGCTGAATAAAAAGAAACAGAAGTACAGTAGCTTTCTTTAGTATTAACTCTAACACTAGGTAAAAAAAGACTTCATGCTATTATAAGAGGCGGAGCTTTCTGTATCATTGGTTGGAAGATGTTGGTGGTTCATATTAATTTATTGCCACCATTTTTTTTATGCATGTGATGCAACAAAGATCGAATTTCATCCATTGACCAGATTTTATTTTGATCAAAGCTAGAAATATCTGAGGAGAAAATGGAGTGTGTTCTCAGTTAAAAATCACTGACCGCACCTTTAACTTCGGAGCTGCCTCGAGATCGGCATGCGATATGCTAATTAATGACGGAACAAAATCTAAGGAGGAAATGGAGTTTTATATTGATATAATAAAACTAGTAACTGCTTTTTGGTTTTTACCGTCTCGGTTTAATGAGTCCATAAACAGCAGCGCCTCTCATTTTTCTCGTCTACTCCGAACTCGCTTTGCAACTTTGATTCATATCAGGAAGAAAATGTCAGCACGTCAGGAGCTTAGCAGCAGCCACGAAGCCGGGGCCGAATTTCTAATTTTAGACCTCTCTTTCAGGATTTATTTTCATCTAATTCGAGTCTGGTTTTCAATAGCGCCTAGTTATTAAATTTTAATTCAGGGCAGCATTAGCATATAAATTGAAAGAAGGCTCCGTTGCATTGCTCATTCGTTCAGATGGAATTTTAAGACCTGACATTTATGGGTTTTTTTTTTTTTTTTTGTGTGTGTTGGTTTTTTCCCCCCCTCGAAACCATTTCGATTCATGTAAAAAAAAAAAAAAAAAAGGGAAAAGAAAAAAAATTCCTTCCTCCAATATATTTGTACATTATTGCTTTTTTTATTAGTAGTATTTATATATTTATTTTAATATTTATTTTTAAATTGCAGGCTGGAGATGTGACTGCAGTAATTGAATGCAGGGCCGCAAAACATTTCTTGTGCCAAAAAAATGGAGCAGCTTGACATACTGTAATATTTCCATCCTTAGCTGTAGAAAAAAAAAAAATATATATATATATATTAAATTCTCTCACTTGCTTCGGTGTTAAAATTTCAGATTCCTGCTCGGGCTTCAGTGAATATTCAGCTTGTGCCGCTTTTCTTAAGCGATCCTAAAAAGGTCTTATGTAAGGAGGAAAAAGTTCCATCTCGCTAAGCTTGTGCGCTGCAAAATTATTTTCGCAAAATGGGTCAAATCACTGAAAATATCTCCTCCCTCTGAAATTTAACCTGACAGCTCATTTACTATCTCAGCCGTTTTTCTTTATGCGAGAGCACTGCAGTTTTCAGCGAGGCGGCTGAGGCGAGTTCCATGTGAAATAGCAGCAGGGTGGAAATTCACAGCGCATAATTCCCTCACTGAGGTGTGAAGAAGTGCGTGCTAAATTCCATCTGCGAGCTCGAATGCAGTTCCAACGCAGCTCGTGTTAACCACAGGCCTCGACGGTGTTGCTTTAAATATTTATTTGTACACCTTATGCATATTTGTATGGATGGATAGATAGATACACATCTTTACTGCTATGTGGCTTCAGCAGGATAAGTTGTCCTCAGATTATTTTGTAGTTTTACATGTAATTATTTAAATGAACATATATTGTTGCCTCTGTCACTTTGTTACTGACATTTCTGTCCTGGATTTTGGAGAACGACTCTAAACTCTAGCTGCATTTTTGCTGAAAATGTACCGGTGTTTTTTTTTTAAATGTTTTTCAAGCTTGTCTAGCTAGTGCTTGTCTAACTTTTCTGGCTAGTCCTTTTTTAGCTAGTGCTTGTCTAACTTTTCTAGCTAGTCCTTTTTTAGCTAGTGCTTGTCTAACTTTTTTAGCTAGTGCTTGTCTAACTTTTCTAGCTAGTCTTTTTTTAGCTAGTGCTTGTCTAACTTTTCTGGCTAGTCCTTTTTTAGCTAGTGCTTGTCTACCTTTTCTAGCTAGTCCTTTTTTAGCTAGTGCTTGTCTAACTTTTTTAGCTAGTGCTTGTCTAACTTTTCTAGCTAGTCTTTTTTTAGCTAGTGCTTGTCTAACTTTTCTAGCTAGTCTTTTTTTAGCTAGTGCTTGTCTAACTTTTCTGGCTAGTCCTTTTTTTAGCTTGTCTAACTTTTTTAGCTAGTGCTTGTCTAACTTTTCTAGCTAGTCCTTTTTTTAGCTAGGGCTTGTCTAACTTTTCTAGCTAGTCTTTTTTTAGCTAGTGCTTGTCCATCTTTTCACTTAATTTCTTCAGTGTCTTCACTGATGGTTCAACTGAAACAGTTTATCGTTCGTCTTTAAGACAATTAATCGGGTTCTTCTGATTTTAAGATTTCAGCTGTGCTGAAGCTGATAAACCTCACTAACCTTCTGTATGTCTCACGTTGTGTTCTTCAGAAGGTCTAGTGATGTTAAAAACAAACAAATCTCCAGTGTTCTGTGTTCATTCATTAACAACCCTATATTAAAGAAAATGGCTCCAGTTTCTTCAATCTTCTCTGAGAATATGTATTTGTAAATACCCCCCCCCCCCACACACACACACACACACACACGCGCGCACAAACTGAATAAGACTGGAGCCTGAAATGTCCACATCAGATTCCGATTTCATCACTTTGCTTGTTGGACGACGGCCAAGCGGGAAGGACTGTTTTTAAAAAAATAAACACACACCATGTCTGAAACACTCGAGTAAAAGCTCTTGTCTCTTTCCTTGTTTGTCAGCAGGTCGTCTCCTCACTGCAGTTTATCGTTTAAGTGCAGTTAAATATTCGACATTGCCTTCTGTCCACACACAGCCCACATCATGCTTGGTCTCATACTTAGCATCTTTTATTTTCTTCTGATTTAATCATTTGGCAGATATTTCTCTGAAGCGCCATTAGATCTGTTACGCTTAACAGACTTGGCATTACTCCATACTCATTACACATCAATTAGTCACCAGAAAACATTCGACTAATTAGTCTTTCTTTTAATTAAAGATGTGATTGATTAGCTTCGGAGGGGCACATGAGCCCTTTCAGAACTTTTATACCTCAGCTTTCTTTCCTTTAGATATGATGTGTACTTTAATTTCTTGTGGTTTTAAGTAAACAAAACCCTCTTTGGTCAATCTGTTGGTCTTTTTTAGGATGTTTTTGTCATGACGCTCACCTCGATATAGCACATCATGGTGTGATGTCACAGTATTGGTATCAAAACATCAGAATAAAGATAATAAACCCAAATATCTTTGTCTTCAGCTCCAGTAGTGCTTTATCCTGGGATCTGTCCCTGGATGACGGTTGTTTTTGATAGCAAGCAATATCATTCTTTTTCACTCTCCCTTGCTGTGTTTGAACAACCAAGTCATTCTTCTGGCATTCTGACAAGTTTCATTTTTTGATCTCTAGGTGACTGATGATGATCTTGAATTTCCTGTAACTCCATGTGTGTTTACTTTCTCCTGCAGCCTTCGTAGCCGTGGCTGAACCCCAGCGGAGCCATGAGTACTCAGGAGGTCCCCAACTCCAGCCTGAATCAGGGCGATACGCCCACCGAGACACTTTCTGCCCAGGCCGTACCCGCCTCCTCGCCCAAGAACACTGTCCATCAGATGAAGACCGAGCCTTGCCGCACGCCCACCACCTCAACCAGCAACGGCAAAGAGAGCGACGGCAGCCTTCCTGCTGAGATCTGTGTGGTGATCGGGAGTCCTCGCAATTCCCAAACTCAGGGTGAGCATGTGTTACTGTATACGAAGACTCGTGCGCGTGTGTGGGAGACTTGTCTTAGTGGTTCGGAGGTTTGACTTGGTCCTCCGGTGGTTGAATGTTCGATTCCTGCCTCTTTCGTGTGTTGGCAGATTTTGCATATTTTCCCTGTGTTTCCTCGGGGTTCACTGGTTTTCTTTTCCAGTCCTGCATAGTCATATGACAAGCTGTTTTTTTTTTTTTTTTCCTTAAATAAGGGATTAAATATGTCATTATGGTCAAGGTTAAAATTTTCTGACATTGTTTTCTGATCACAGGCTCCTACGTCTGCCGAGTGTGTGGGAAGAAGTACAAGTACTACAACTGCTTTCAGACGCATGTCCGTGCTCACAGAGGTACAGAACTTTAAAGATCTATTGCAAGAAACTGCTGGTGCTTTTAATATTGCACATCGTGCCCTCAGGGTTCGCTTCCCTAAAACACAAAATGTTCTGTTTTCTAACAACAGAGATTTTTGCATTGTTGAACATTTACAGTCTCACCTGCATTTATGGGTAAATATTGCTGAAAGTTTCTACTGAAGAAAAAAGTCCTTGAAATTGCTTACACTGTGAAGGGGTGTGGGTAGGGGGTGTGTGGGTAGGGTGTAGGGGGTGGGTGTGGGTAGGGGGTGTAAGAATTCACTTACTGCAACAACACATTTAGGATCCTCGAAGCAGCCATTTTTTTTTTGTTAATTTCAGAAATTGTATTTAATTTACAATTGAGGTTTTTTTTTTTTTAATTCCAGGAATGAATGAATTTATTTAATAATGGTCCCTATTAACTTATCTTTTTTTAATGAAGTAATAAATAAAACATTTTTTGAAAAAAAAAAAATATATATATATATATATATATTCTGTAAATAAACATAAGAATTTTATTCATAATAAATTCCAAAAATATTTTTGTAAAGTTTTTATTTATTTATTTATTTATTTTGATGCGAAATGCAGATTGCTTTTGTTGTTTGTTTTCTCATTGTTTGGATTGTTGTCTCACCTTGAAATAACACTTATCTCATTCCTTTTTTATTTTATTTTTTAAATTTAATGTTTGTGACATTTCTTTCTCTTTCTCTATCTTGCTTTCTTTCTTTGGTTAAACAGCAGTTTCTCAGAGTCTCTTAACTCTCTTACACTCACCTGTGTATACACACACACACACACACACACGCACCCCTTCAGTTTAAAGACAGAATTCTTCTGATCCGTTTTAAATGAGCACGAGGACAGAACGTCGGACAGACGGCATGTTTATCGGGTCCTTTTTTTTAATTCGAGTGATGTGTAATCTGCCCAATGAACCGCTGATGGTGGAGATTTTGCCTGGCTCAAGACTTTAAGACTTCAGGATATGAAATATTTTTTATGTTCGAGATTTTATTTCATGGAGTGAAACATCAAGAGAATTGTCGTTTCTTCTCTCGTGCAGAATCTGAGAGCACCATGCCCACGGAACCGTCGCCTCACGGCCCGAACAGTGAGTTCAGAGGAATTTTTACATTTCCGCTCGTCTGTTTGAGGACGATATCAAGTTAATGTGATTTTGTGTGTGTTTGTGTGTGTGTGTGTGTGTGTTCAGATGCTTTCCGTTACACGTGTGATATTTGTGGGAAGAAGTATAAATACTACAGCTGCTTCCAGGAGCACAGAGAACTGCATGCCGTGGACGGTGAGCTGATATTTATTTTTTATTCAAAAAACAATTTGCAGAATTTTCACAGCGGTTTTGTATCTAAATTAAGATGCTGTTAGTTTTTATAGTCATTATGATGTTCTTTTGAATTTCCTACCTTTTGGGAATGACTACATTCCTTGTGTTGGGTCTTTGAGGGGAAAAAATGATCAATTAAAAACAGCATAATAATTTTTAGATTTAGGAATAATATACACAATATAATTTAATATTTAGGGGGCACAGTGGCTTAGTGGTTAGCACGTTCGCATCACACCTCCAGGGTTGGGGGTTCGATTCCCACCTCCGCCTTGTGTGTGTGGAGTTTGCATGTTCTCCCCGTGCCTCGGGGGTTTCCTTCGGGTACTCCGGTTTCCTCCCCCAGTCCAAAGACATGCATGGTAGGTTGATTGGCATCTCTGGAAAATTGTCCGTAGTGTGTGTGTGTGTGTGAGTGAATGAGAGTGTGTGTGTGCCCTGTGATGGGTTGGCACTCCGTCCAGGGTTTATCCTGACTCGATGCCCGATGACACCTGAGATAGGCACAGGCTCCCCGTGACCCGAGAAGTTCGGATAAGCGGTAGAAAATGAATGAATTAATTAAATATTTAACTTTTTAGAAAAGTGTAGCTAGAAATCGACTTTATTTTTCTGAAAATATTTTAACTAGTTCAACATTTTCTATTCATTTACTTTTTATTTTTATTATTAATCCATGCAAGAATTCTATCTTTTTTTTTCAATTGAATTATTTATTTTCAAACATTATAGATATTATATAGTTCAATTAGAAGTTACTTTTTTTTAAAGGTAATATTTTTACAATGTTCCATAAAACCCTTGAACGTATTTGTTTTTGCAGAAAATGACAGCAAATAAAAATGTTGACTGACTTAAATCATTAAAAAATAATTTCATTTTATCGTCTGCTTTGCACATCTCCGCTGGAAGACGGTTAACGTTGGCTGATGGTGTCCGTCATCACAACATTTAGGAGACGTTAATCTGGATTTTCCATTTCCGTCTTCCTCTCTAGATCCGTACGATCACGTGATTCCCGTGGAGGAGCCAAAGGAAGAGATCGAACCCTATCAGAAAATCGGACCAAGTAAAACAAGACTAAATTCTGCTAGCGTTATTGTTTGTCTCTGTTGTATTTGTTGACGTTTTTCCTTTCTGGAGGTACGAGGCTGATAAGTAGAAAACGCAAGTAGCACCTAGTGCATGTGTAAGCTCAGACTCAGAAAGGAGGCGTGGCCTAAAGGTGAATGTATGTCAAGTTATTTTTAATTGTACTTTTTTTAATCTTGTTCCGACTTTTTTTTCTGTAATACACAATGTATTTGATTCTCTTTTTATAACCAGCACCTTTTGACCAATCAGAATCGAGTATTCAACGGCTCTCGTATGAGCGTTATTTAGTTAGTTAGTTAGTTAGTTGCTACATTCGCCTCATCGTGCCTCTGGTGTATGTTATTTTTTTGTTTTCTTGTTTGATCTTAATGCTTGTTAACGCTTTCTACAGAAACGGGGAGCTACACCTGCGAATTCTGTGGAAAACAATATAAATACTTCAACCCTTATCAGGAGCATGTGGCACTTCACACTCCAATGAGTAAGATTTCTGTCTTTCCTTCAGTGTGTCTGTGATTACAGGAATTTAGCTGGGATTTCACTTTGTCCAATGGAAACATCGTGACTTCTCGAATATGACTGAAATGAAGGTGTAAATACGACCCAGAAATAGGTTCGGTACCAACCGAGTGCCCATCTTTCTCTTTCCCTTCTTCTAGCTCCTCTTAAGCTCCACCCACTGGTGTTTAAGCTCCACCCACCAGTGCTCGAGCCACATGATTAATCCCTTGTTCACTGCCACGTGATTTTAGCTCGATTGTTTATTTCTGGAGCCACCACGGAGACTCGGGTCATTTTAAGCGTGGTTAATGTTCTGAGTTGTAGTTTTAATACCTCTGTGATGAGTCTTGGTGATAATGATAACTAACTGTTTTTAGATGAGCTTCTTTCAGACCCACACGTTTGTCAGGAACAACAAAATTAAAAACAGACGCCACCTGATTTCTGATTACCTTTAAAATTTATTTTTTCTCTTTTTTATGTTCTTTCTCTTTTTGTGGGTTTCTGTCCATACTGTCGAAACGGGGTGCATAGAAGCCTTTATTATCACCACATATACATTACAGCACAGTGGAATTATTTGCTTCACATACCCCAACCGAGGAGGTTGGGGTCAGAGTGCAGGGGCAGCTATGATACAGCACCCCTGGAGCAGGGCGGGTTGAGGGCCTCGAACCCTGATCCTCCGATTCAACAACCCAGAGCCTTAACCGGTTGAGCCACCACGGCCCCACAAGTGTGATTTTGATTAGACTTTAAACTTGGATCTGATCCAAACAGATGAAGGTCACAACAAGGTCAAATGTTTGAAAGTTTTTTTACCAGCTTTTATTTGAAGTAAATTTAATGCTTTTGTGTTGAAAAGCGTAAATCTTTTTTGTGTCTTTATATTTTCGTTTCGTTTGTTTATTCTGTTTTCTTTTGTTTGGTTTCTTTCAGAAAGCTCGTTCGGTCTTAAAATCGAAGGGAAAACGGGGGTGCGGCCGAGCCGTGGAGATGCCAACAGTTCCCAGAGCTCCAACGGTAAGTCGCCTTGCATTATGTCGGGAAACGTGGGAAACATCATCGATTTCGGACATGCCGTAATCCGGGTTGTGTGCGTGAGGACACGAGCAGGGGCCATGTTGTGCGTTAATGTTTTTTATTTATTTATTTACTTTTTTGTATTACAGTCTGAAAAGCGAGCGCTCCCAATGCTGTATACAGTCAGATTCAATTTAGTACACGAGGCTTTATTTATATATATATTTTTAAATAATCAATGAAAGATAAAATTACCCATTTAAATATGTCAAGATCCCTTTTTTTTTTGTATTTTATAATAACGACTGGAGGCATTTGTGATATATATATATATATAATCATTATTATAAAATACAAAAAAAAATATTGAACACAAAATAACTGCAGTTTGCATTAATAAAGGGACAAAATGAAACCCAAAGTATTTGAATATTTACAGAAAGAAATGTGCAGCATTTTATTTTTTGCATTGTTTAACAGAAAAAAGAATCAATCCCCAATTAATTTCATTGTAGATTTATTTATATCTGAAAATATCTTAAGCTTAACATTCTCCTCTTTATGACCAGTATAAAAAAAGATTCTGCATGTACAATATTTTCCGCACCATAAGGCGCACCGTATTAAAAGGCGCACCGTATTAAAAGGCGCATGCTAAAACATACGGTCTACAAAAAAAGTTAACAGAAGCAAAACAGTGAGTTTAGTTGAACTTTATTCTATTTAACAACACACATTAATTTTTAATCAATCTTCTCCCACAAATCCATAAAAGTCCTCATCTACTTTGTCTTCTTAACTTGGCGCAGTACATTTTCTTGCTTCCTCCACTTCCGAACCATAGATACGTTGATGTTGAATTCTTTCAGCTGCTCTATTCCCATTTACAACCGTGTAACTGATAGTCTGTAGTTTGTATTGTGCCTCGTAAGCATCTGATTTTTTTTGGCGGATGGCAAACCGACTTAAGGTGCATTTACCACCACCTACTTGACTGGAGTGTGGAGCGCATAATGGTTAGGAAGAAACAAATGTTATTTTGCAACATACCGGTATTATACCTACTGGAGGCGTGGCGAAGGTAAGAGTACGTACTGTACGTATTACGTAATGTCCTCTGATTGGTTCATCGCTGCCAGCGTACGTAGTGTACATATTATGTCCCTGTGTTAGCGGGAAATGGTACGACAGTCAGTCAAGCGGAGCGCATACCAAAGTCTCACACCAACATTTTTACAGATTTTTGGAACTCGGTGCACACACAAGGCGCACCGGGTTACAAGGCGCACGGCCGATTTTTGAGAAAATTTAAGGCTTTTAGGTGTGCCTTATAGTGCGGAAAATACTGTAACTAAAATGAATGAATTCCACACGTTATTTTAAACCAATGTCATCTCAGTAATGTAAGTTATGTCCTGTTTGTCAACACTGCTGGTGAAACCTAACCGCCATTTTTTTATTTTATTTATTTTAAATAAACTTGACCAAGAATGCCTTTCTTCTTATTTTTTTTTCTCTCCTCTTAAAGCAGAAGCGCAGCTCCGAGTCAGTTGTGCATCAGTCAGCGTCCGTCGCTCCCTCTCTCTCTCTCTCGTCTTGTACATGATGCTTAAAGATCGACTGATCTGCTCTGAATGCTAGTTATGTCATTTGTATTTTTTTTTAACCTATAGGGCTATAAAGGGCTATAAAGGCTGACATACACAGCAGGCTTTAATGAACTGAAGTCAGCATTTTTTTTTTTTCCCCCCAGAGGAGCCTCACACTTTTTTTTTTTTTTTTTTTTTTATTTAAAGATGATCAAACCAAGACAGACTAAAAATTTTAAATATTTATTTAATTATGAAAAAATCCAATCATTTTTTTTGTGTGTGTGTATGAGTGTTTTACACGATTAAAAAAAATTCTATTAAAGTAAATGTTTTATTTACATTTTTTGAAGGAAAGCTTTCTCATATTTCTTTATTTTCACCGAGGCAGCATGAAGAACGCTCGAGTCAGTGCTTCTGATGGTTTAGGACACAGTGAGCTGAATCTTTAGCTTCAGATTTTTTTCCTGAGGGGGGAAAAAGATGCTTGTAATGCTTGCTACATTAAAAAAAAGTGTAGTTGGGTTGATTTATTAGCTTTGTGATGTTTCTGCTCCTGTTAAAATGTCGTCTTTTTGTTTTTTCTTGCAGATGCTGCAAGCCCCATGGTGGCCGGCGGCTTCCCTGCATCTCAGAGTAAGTACGCACTTTAAAATCTTCTTTGTTTTCCTTCAGCATGTCGTAATTACGTCCTCATTACGTCATTAATCCCGTCTCTTATCCATGGATGAATCATTGCATGGCTGAATCCCATCTTTATCCTGCCACAAGAATAGCAGCCTGATAGTGACCTACATCTGTGTTAGCGTTAGCATCATTATATTCTAAGAGCCCCACGGTGGACCTTGTGTTTTTAGAGGCCTACACGTGCGGATCCTGCGGCATTCAGTTCCAGTTCTACAGCAACCTCATGGAGCACATGCAGTCGCACGCTGGTGAGTCTCCGCCCCCTCCACCCGCCCCCGCCTTCCTCAAGCACTGCGGCACGCTTGTACGCGACCGACGTCTTTTCTTTCCTAGACTTCCCCGAGTCTAAACGTTAATCACGCTCATTTGCATGCACTCGCGTGGCACTAACCTAACGACGGACGTGACGCTATCGAGGAACTTCCACCTGAGCGTCATGCCGCATGGCTCGTCACTGCCGACATGATCTCATCCATTTTCACCTGTGGTCATTTATCTAGGTTTTTTTTTCTTCTTTTCCCCAAAGAATTCATACGTTCTTTTCTATACATTCATTAAATTCTCAGCATGACGTGATTTTTGTTTTCTGTCGAACTCTACACCGGCGTTTCTCGATCCTGGTCCTTTACAGCATCACCTGTACATTTTCCCATTTTCCTGATTCTTGCATAACTGGCTTGCATAAGTACCCCACCCCCAAACCTGGGACTGATTACATTAGTGTTGGGTGATTATCGGAGGAATCTCTTATCCTGCTGCATGATGAGTGACTGCTTTTCTTTTTCTGTTCTTTTTTTTAACCAGTACACAGAAAAACATATATATGTAATCAGATATCATGATATTGACCTTATCATATTGCTCAGCCTTAGAATATACTTCATGAATCTACCCCAGAATATTAATGTAGATTCAAAACATTGACATAAATAGCAGAAGTTGCATAAGTATTCACCCCCATGTTAGTCTAAACCGGGGGTCGACAACCTTAAACACACTAAAGCCCTATTCGGACGGGATTAGTTCTATGTGGGGACGTGGGGGGTAAAGTAATTATTACCAGAGCTTCTCTGTGATTTTAGTCCCGTCCGAATGTGCCATCTCGGTAATCATTACGGACAATGTCAGTAAAGATTACGGCGACTTTTACCTTCTGTAAAAAGGTCCGGAAAAATTACCTCAGGTAATACTAATCCCGTCCGAACAGACCCGCTGTAAATATGTACGGTAAAATTCTGTCATTTCCTGTTTAAAAGTTTTTGGCGCGTTTTGCAAGCATGGAGGCGCTTGAAACAGGAAGCAACGTCATACGCACATGACGACAAGGAGGTTACTGTGGTGCATAAAGCGAGTTACCCCTCCCACTTCTGCTAGTTTTACTGAGATGTCTTGTCCCGTGCGAATTGGCCAATTAATGTTAGACGTCCAAATGCATGGTAGGTAAAATTGAGGTAAAATTGCATTACTCCACGTCCCCACGTCAAACTAGTCCCGTCCAAATAGTGCTTAAGAGCCATTTGGACCCGTTTTCCCACAGAAAAAAACAAAAAAACACAGGAAGCCACAAAACCCTTTTGACATCTAAAATGAAGAGAACGCCGCATATATCGTTTTTTACCTTTATGGAAAGTGTAGAAAAAACTGTAATGTGTTGCATTTATGAAATCAATGAACTGCTAACGAAATTTTACTTCTGCAGGCAAACAAAGATATTTTGAACAGTTTGAACTAACCTTAAGTAAAAAGACGTTCGGTTTGAAGGTTACTTTCAAATAAAATGTCCAATGTCTAATCGAGTCCTCTTCGTGTTCATGACATCAAAATTTTAACTTCCCGGCTGCAGCAAACCAAAAACGTGTCCGCTTCTGTGTCGGATTTCGCATGTCGGCGGTTATGACGCATATTTTTGAGCGACAAAAAAATTAAACACTGTTTATTTTAATGTTGCACGAGCGTCATAATCGTAGAATTTCATTTTTTAAAAAACAAACTAACTAAAATAAAATACATTTTAATTAAATATTTATTTTCCAACTCTACAAGGAGCCGCAGCAGAGGGATGAAAGAGCCACTTGCGGCTCCGGAGCCGCGGGTTGCCGACCCCTGGACTTAAAACCCTTTAAATTAGTGTCAGGGGCTCTCAGTATATGCAGTTAAATAGAGCACAATACAAAACCAGTGCCGAGAATATAAAACCACAAAGACGTTAACGATTAAAAGTTGAATTAAAGCTCAGATGAGTTAAATTGAACTGTAGAAACGAGTGGTTATGAACATGGCAGCTGTATAAAAGTCTCACTTCCTGTGATAAAACGGGCCAATCACATCGCTGGGTTAAAGTGCCTCGCTTACTGCTTAAATTGAGTTATTATTATTTAGCGTTTTTCGTCTGTCTCGATACGAGAAAATATCTAAGATTTGCACATCATTCCAAATAAAATTTCACATTTTTGATTAATTTTATTTGTTTAATTTTTTTTTTTTTAAATTTTTCACGATGAATGAAATATTTATTCAAAGTGGTTAATCTATCGAAAAGCTTTTAGGGAAAGAAACGCTGAAATTCTTTTGTCATTCTGGGTGGTGTGAATACTTTTTGAAAAGTAAAAGTAGGTGCTGAAATTAAGTTTCTGTGTGATGAATGTTTTAAATGTTTGTGAAACTTTGTACTTGTCTGGGGATAGAAAATGGTTCTGTAATGCTCAACTAACATGTAGTAGAAATAACAAAAATAATAATTTCTTTTGAGGCATTCTTATGTACATTTGTAACTTTTTCATGATCTTCTACAATCGAAACTTTCCACGAAGCTGTGCGATGTGTGACCGTTTTGTTTTTGTGACGTCGCAGCAGATAACGAGAATCACACTAAAGAGGACGCTGCTAAATCATGCCAAGCCCCTGCACCTTCTCAGGAGCAGACGTGGAAATCACCTCAACCTGCCCAGAGGAACCACATCCCATCGTCGTTCCGTGAGTACGGATCCTCCGTTACAGCCTTGTCCATCACACGACGCAGTCTAAAGGAATCTCATAATCATGTCATATGAAACAAAACTTCTTGAAGTTTCCCTGAAGGATCTAGAAGGAATTTGAAATTAAATCGGAGCTATAAGTTTTGTTCAAAATTCCAATTTTATTAATCACACGGTCATACACAGTACGACATAGATGTTAGGCCATCCTTAAAAATATTCTTGTTTGCCGTAACCCGACCGACACTGTCAATTTAGGACCGACTCAAATTTCTTTTTTTTTTTTGCTTCAAGTTCGACCGACTTGCCGGTTGTAAATTTGCCTCAAGATCGACCAATTTTTTTTTACTCTTCAAGCAACTAATAGAAAAGCAATAAAATAATAATAATTATATATATTTACAATACTTACTAAAATAAATTGCCTAGGCCTACATACAGACAAAGGCTACGTTCTTTCTTTTAAATAAAAACCTGTGACATCATCTATGTTTACACTATTGGTTACCGGATGTCACGCTACGGCCTGTGCGCCCGCTTCATCTCATACGGAATGGATGGAATGTATTTATTGCATGTATTTTAATAGCTTTAGATTTAGTATTCTGTAATATGTTTTCACTTTACAAGCCTAATCAGGGACAGGGGTTGCAAAATTAGTCATGGCTATAAACCTGTATGCGTGGCATCTACTTTCTACTTTAAAAAGCAATGTTTTATGCATTTGTCCCTGTCAATTAAACATCAATAATAATAATAATAATAATACTCTCAATCACTGTACGAGTCGACGGTTCGCGTTCAGTAATGATGGCTGCGGCTGCAGTAAACAAAATTTTCGCGGTCACCGTTCAAAGTCGTACGGTTCGGGCGCCATAAAACATCTAAAAAAATTCATTTAAACAGCTCGACACCGCTTTAACATCGCACGTGGTTCTGGAAAAACTGTGCCCATCATCAAAATGAGGGTTGAAGACCCAGTCAGTGAGGTCACGATATGCTAATTTGTTTAAAGTCAAACCTACGTAATCACCATCACCAAAATTGTACTTTTTTTTTTTTTACATTGAAACTTGGAAAAAAAATAAAAATAGACCTACCTACCGACCCTTTTTTTTTTTTTTTTTTTTACTGTTACTGCAAACCAAACTATTTTTAAGGATGGTCTAATCAGAATATGTAGAACAGAATATATCCGAATATATAGCGATGTGCGTGAGTGCAGAAATATATATATATATATAAGCATCAAAGTGCAGGATGTACATGTAATGAAAGAGTGCAGTGTACAAAAACCTGGCTATGGTAGTGGCCTTGTTCGTTTTTTGTCCTTTTTTTGTTGTGTTTTGCTTACTGTTGCTCCACGGTGCGAACCATCATAGCAAGGTACCTCAAAATATCAAGTCTCTAGGCTTGATAAAAAATGCTCAGTTTGAATTTTTATTCAAATTTCATGTACCTTGTGAGAAAATGTGGAAATATTTAATGAACATGCAGATTAGCAGGACAGATTTCATGGCATCAGGTATTAAACTAATGATGAGCATCCAGTTTGATTGCACTGGGCCAAACATACAGGTCTTGTTATTCCTAGGAGTCATTTTCCATGATATCAGATAGGATTAAATATTTAAAATTTGTTTCAATTCAATTAGAAAACTAAAACATATCAGTTAAGCTAAGCTAAGCCCAGAACTGACTATGCTGCCAAAAAGTGTTCAGGCTGAAGTTTTATTGGAGTCCAGGGAGCTTTATCGGCTCTGAAATGTTATTTTGCTCGAGTCGGTCCGACTAGCTGTTGCGAAAGTAAATGCTGTACGATGGTTTCGAGATCAAACCATGGCCTGAGATTCTACAGCTTTTGATAAGAGAGGAAAATTAGAACTGAATACCAAAACAAATTTCTGAAAATCTCAAACCTAAAAAAACCAAAAACCTACCACTATATAAAAGCCGTGCTGTACCACTGTGCCCCTACTTGTTTCTCTAGTGTCTTGGACGATTTGGCGGCATTTTACGCCGATTGAGCATGCTGAATTGGCATTATAGTCTAGCCAGCTTTTATAGAAGAGAAAGAGAAAGGAGGGAAGAGAAATGGAAAACACCAAGCAAGCAAAAAACACTCGAACAGGAACTCGCATTGTATCTTTATCTTTCAATCATTCTGATCATTTCGGAACTTTTCTAGCTCTATTTTAGCGAGAATTAACGCTGAGGTCCTTCTAGCAGATAAACAATGGCATGAAAATGGTAACTTCATTTCATTTGTTTATTTGTTCATCTTCAAGAAGTGCTTTATCCTGGTCAGGGTTGAGCGGTAACACTGGGTGTTGATCTGGGAATACCAATCCATCATAAGGCGCTATGGGAACGCCGATTCCCACACACTGGGGTTAATTTAGCATAGCTAAATTTGCATAGTATAGCTAAATTATTTAAAACGCTGTATCACGATGCTGCACATAAACTAGGGAGGAAACGCAAACACTTTGGTAGTATTTAACTACAGTTGCAGGTATTCTTAGGGTTTGTAGTCTTAAAGCCCAATTAAAGTATCTATAATAATAATAATAATAATATTAATATTATAATATTATTTTCTATAGCACCTTTAAAAGAACATCTCAAAGCGCTTTACAAAAGCAAATTAAAAACAACAAAAATACACGCATAATATTCATTCATTCATCTTCTACCGCTTATCCGAACTTCTCGGGTCACGGGGAGCCTGTGCCTATCTCAGGCATCATCGGGCATCGAGACAGGATACACCTTGGACGGAGTGCCAACCCATCACAGGGCACACACACACACACACACACACTCTCATTCACTCACAGACACGCACTACGGACAATTTTCCAGAGATGCCAATCAACCTACCATGCATGTCTTTGGACCGGGGGAGGAAACCGGAGTACCCGGAGGAAACCCCCGAGGCACGCATAATATAACGGTTAAGATTAAAGCAACAAAAATAGACTATAAAATAAGCACTATGTAAAATTTCAATTAGTCAAATGAAAAGCTACCCTAAAAAAAAGTTTTGAGCTGAGATTTCAAATTGCCAAGAGCTGTCGTTTGCTAATCTCAGTTGGTAATGTGTTCCACAGTTTTGGAGCTAGTGAAGAGAGAGCCCGATCCCCCATCGAGTTTAAACTAGTTAAAGGAACAGTTAAAAGACAAGTTTCAGAGGAACGAAGGTCGCGAGATGGAATTATAAGGAGTTAAAAGATCAGCCAAATATTGAGGAGCTAACCCATGTAAGGCCTTGTAGGTAAGCATCAGAATCTTGCCCTAAACTAAACCTAACCTAACAGGGAGCCAGTGCAAGGACTCCAAAACGGGAGAAATGTGATCTAACTCATGTTCCCAAAGTAATTAATTTTTACCATCCGATAAGAATAATAAACAACATAAAGCACTATTCTTCTCTTACACTGAGAGTATCAACAGCACCTGGCAAGTGACTTGTCGCTTTCACAAAACTTTAAGAATACCATAATACTCCAGATAATTATAAACTGATCTAAACTAGTGTGTTGGGGCAGGAAATGCGTGTTAGGATATGACGTGCAATCTTTTGAAAAGACTGGATTTAGTAATGCAAGTCGGATCGAAATGGAAAGAATCAGATATCGTCGAGGGCTTTGTATAGACTGTTGTACTTTTTCTCCTTACCTGGAAAAAAATATATTAGGCTTGTCGCATCCGTCGATCTGTCCAAACAGAACACCTTTTAATTGTTTTATTTATTTATTTTTTCTGTTTTATTGCAGAGAACAGACTGCTTCCGGAGAAGGAACGGCAGCAGGTGGCCGAGCGCTTGTTGCGGATGATATGCAACGATTTGGGTCTACTTGGTGTACTTAGCAGCAAGGACTTCCTCAAGCTAGCCCAAACTCTAGTAGACACAGGCTCTCGCCATGGAGCGTATTCCATCCGCGATGCTCTCGGAGACATGAGCACTTTAGCTATGAAGCAGCTTCCCCGCATGTACAACCAGGTCAAAGTAAAGGTGACTTGTGCGCTTGGATCCAACTCCTCTTTAGGAATTGCTGTGACCTGCCATTCACAGACTATTGGGCCTGATTCCTGCTATGTGCTGACAGCGTATCAGGTCGAGGGGGTCCGGCTGCGACGTTATGTGCTAGGAATAAAAGAGGCTTCTATGAGAGAGGGACCGGAGCACGTCCATCACTGGGTCCAGAACGTCCTTTCTGAGTTCGTCATGTCAGAAATTCGCACAGTCTACGTCACAGAGCCACGTTTGTCACTGTTACCTAGTTGCGGCAGGTCCAGTATTAGCTTGCGGTGTGCTGGATGCTCACTGTCGGCCACTATTCAGGCCGTTCTTGGGCGACGTAGCCTTCAGTCCCGGGGCCTTCATGAACTTGGAGAACTTCTGGCAACATGCCGTGACATTGCTGGAAGTAGTAGCTTTAATCGGGACAGCAAGGCCACAGATGAGTCTCCACCACCACCTTGCTGGGATTTGACCGCTGAGGCATTGATAAAGGTTCATGAGAACTTTGAGGCCATATGTGAAGTTTATGGCCGCTGCAAAAGCACAGCACCACTTCTACAAGCCCTCAATAAGCACCTGCTCAGCACACTAGCCACCCTGCTAGCACCACTGCGCCAGGCAGCCCAGGAGCTGGGGGGTGATCGTTGGCCCACCCTTCAGCAAGTTCTGCCCTCCTACCTTCGCCTGGAGAAGCTCTTTACCTCCAAGGCTGGCGAGGTGGGTTCTGGCAGCAAACTCTGCCACTACTTCTTAGAAGCACTTAAGGAAAACTTCAAGGTTGAGCGAATCCACCAGGTGGCTATGATCTTGGACCCACAGCTCAAGCTCCGACCAGTCCCCGGGTACCAGCATGAGGAGATTATCTCTAGGGTGTGCGACATGGCCGCCACCATGAAGGAACCAGCTAGCGGAGGCCCATCCGGGATCTCAGGAGATGAGAGGGACAACGACAGGCCAGTCGCTCCCAAGCGAGGGCGCATGGACATCGGGATAGACAGGCCATCTTGTGCTTCTGAGGATCCACAGGTTCGGAAAGAGCTGTTTCAGTACTTGGGTGAGCCACTCTTCCAAGCCACAGGGGATCTTTTCCAGTACTGGAGCTCTGTCATGGACAGATACCCCAAGTTGTCCCGGTTGGCTCTGTGGCTCCTGGCAGTGCCTGCCATGGGTGTCCGCAGTGAATGTGTGAGCATCTGTGAGCAGACCTTCGCTTTAAAAAGGAAGCGAGAGGTCACAGCTGAGGAAATGAACAAACTCGTCTTCCTCAAGTGCAATTTTGCCTGAGGTAGAGCAAGGCCACCAGTCAGCACTACTGACTCTTTGTGAAAGATACACTAAAGTATTTAGTAATCTAGATGTCGGTCTAGATTTACTTTGTAGCTTCTTTACATCATCGGTCAGAACTCCTCCTTATTCTGGAGCAAAAACTTCCTTCTTTGTCCAACGTCTATGAACGACGTACGGTTAAGGAGTTCTTTCTGTGGACAACTGCTGTGGAGCAATATGTTATCGAGCAGATATCACCTACACACACCTCAAACCTCAACTTTCTACTGCCCTTGGTAACCTAGCAGTGAAAAAGATAAAGCCCTAAAACGTGGATAGAAACTTGTTGTCGATGCTTGAATCATCTAAACCAAAACATGGACACACTGTATGTCATCTTTTTTTTAATTTCTTTTTATTTTTTATTGCTTTTTCTTAGTTTTGTCAACCAGTTAGACTGCTAGAATGTTTTTCCCAGTTATCCTTTACTTTTCCTGCCTGCATCGTTCATTTCTTCCCATCCTGGGCTGCCAAAATCAATAACCTACTTTGCTTTCCTTGCTGTACAAATGACCTCTTAGTTATCAGGTCTTGAAAATGATTTCAGGTAACCTATGTGCATTTCTTCTTTCAGTGTTTCTAAACTAGAGTTCTTCACTGGGTGCTCACTTCCACTTGTTCAACTAAATAATTCGATGTTTCTTTCAAATCCGTATTTTTAACGGTCCGTACCGATGGAAGATGCCACGTATTGCACAGTTTGAATCTACATATGCATGAGGAATCAAATATTCAAATTTTATTCTAAATGCATCCGTCTGGTCGCAGTTGGTGAGTATAACCCCCCTTCCGAGCTCAGCAGGGTCTAACGTATATAGAGCTTCAACCTGCTCTGAAGATCATATACAAGAATTCATCTTCTACATATTTGTGATTACCTTGGCTGTGAGACTTTGTTGATGGACACAGAATAGAATAACGGCTCACAAGCAGATGTACAATTTAATTATTTTTTTGCAGCATCGGCCCAGACGGCTGTGACACGTAAATGAGCCTCCTGCGCAATTCCAGAAGGGTTTATCTAGTACCAAATGTTCTTCCTGATTTCGGACAGTTTTTTTTTGGAGTCAAGAGACGTACACGATCCGAATAACGGAAGACTAGTTAGAAGCTACATCTGACGTACGTCTACATATCCTACCGGGTTCTTCAGTTTTTCCCATTGGTTTTGTGTAGAACGCTTAAAACGTAGAATCCAAAGTTCAACCGTTTTTGGAAAACTGCAACTATTCCCTATCCAAAAAACAAACAAAACAAAAAAAACGGCATGAACCACAGAAAAAGGTTGGACCCTTGAGCAAGACTTTCAACCCTGAAACTACTGTACTAGTTACTGCATTAGGTAAAAACACTACATTTACACACACAACTGATTTTGTGTGGTGGTCTGAAAAACACTGCATAATTCTTTTTTTACTACGTATTTTTTCCTATATACTTTTGGGGGGGAAAAAACACACTATTTTATGTTTTGCATGTGTGAATTTAAAGCTTTGGATATCACCACCAAAAATGAAAGATTTGCTTTTAAAGAGTTCCTTCTAAACGAAGCGTCAGACATTTTTAAAAGTCGGTATCGAAGTTCAAATTAAATCGTCAAGACTTATGTCAGTGTTTCTTCAGCATGTATCCATCCAAAAAAAAAAACCTCCGACCTCGTTTAACGTGGAGAATTCACTGTGTGAGGAAATTGCTTTTAGCTAGTCAGGTTTTAGACGTTTTCAGGCAGACTGACTGTTTTTACCAGCATGTTTAATCGACGCCGTCTTTGCAGACAAGACACAAAAAAAGGCATGGATAGAAAGTAGACTAAATAAAAAAAATAAATACATTCATTTTGGTTCAATTTTTTTGAAGGTCAAATTAAGTTAAAGGCAAAACAAAAAAAAGATTTCTTCAAAACACGATGTTAGGTTCCGGCCGCTCGAGAACGTCTGCAAATACAAACTTGCACCTTTTTAGTCACAATATGTCTGACTATAGTGTTCAAACATCTCTATATAGTTCCTGACTGAAATTCCTAAATTATAAGAGGAATTTCAACGTCTTGGTATCAGTGCTGGTGTCTTATCAACTCTCTCACGCTTCTTTAGGGATAGATTTCTTTGCCATTTATAAAGTCTTTATATAGAAATCTGCTTTCTCGGACGTCCGTCGCGTTTTAAAAGAAACGAAAGAAAACGTGTTTGAGTTGAGTATGAATAGAGGGCAGCTGTATTAGTTCTGGGTGCAGCCGCCATATTTTTAAACTTTTAATTGTCCTGTCTTATAATGCACTGGAGTTCTAAAAACCAAATGGAAAATAGTGTTATTAGTTCCTTTCATTTTTGTTATTATTATTATTTTTTTTTCGGTGAGCGATTATCCAAGGACGGAATCGAAGAGCTTGTTAAAACAACCCCTTCCCGGCCGTTTGTCATGGCGAAGCTTGATCGTCTCTTTTTCTGTTTTATAAACTCCAGTCACTGTTGTTCTGAAGATGTACGGGCGTCATGGATGTTTCTTTCTTTCTGTTCGTTGCTTTCACAAAGTTTCTCAGCGACGTTTGAGCTTGAGTCGAGAAGAGTTAAGCTGGATGTTTTTTCTTGTTTGTTTTTAATATACACAAGAGGGCGCCGTTATGCTCCTGCTTTTTTGGTAGGAGTGGCCAAGCTCCTTACCTCCTTTTGTATACACAACTTTGATAACAGAGTTCAGAAACCGGTACTGTTTTATTTTCTGTTTTTATGCATCCAGGGGTGAACGTATTGGTTCAGACTGCCAAGGAAGCATCAGATTGTTCTCATCAGCATATTCACATTTGCAATATTTAAATACTCTTATTTTAGGGACCCATTTTTTTTTCCTGCTAAGTGCAAAAAGAAACCAATTGTCGCTTTTTAGTTTTATTATTTTTTTTTAGTAGTTCTTTTTTTTTATGACTGTATGACTTGTTTGAACAGTAGGTCTAATTTATACTTTTTTAGCAGCACTATTTTTATATCTATATATATGGTTAATAATAGAACTTTAACTCATTACTGATTCTCAGTAGTACACCAAGCGCTGTGCAGCATCCTCAGAATCTATCATGTACTGTGTGGAAATAAAACGTACTGAAACAGGAAATATGGCTTGGTTTCTTTTCGAGTCCTTATTGTGTCCTAATCCCGGATACATTATAACGAGCATTGCTTTGTGTGGGATGTTTTTGTCTTGCAGTTTATTTTGCATTTATAATTATCAACCAATCAATTAATTATTGACATCAGATTATTGTTCAATTAGTAATAACTATATAAACAAACAATACCTTCTCAATTGTTAGAATCTGCATTGAGAGTCCATTATTAAACCACAGCACTATTGAATTCTGATTGGTCCATAGCTGTTGATTTTGTATTTTGATTGAAAAGCAGCTAGCTACATACTCAGGTTGTATAGTACATACTATTTTATTGTTTTTGTTTCCAATTCCATATTTTTTTATCTTTGTCCTAGAGCAGATTTTTTTTTGTTGTTCTTTGTTGTTTTGTGGTTGTTTCCTCCATTTCAGGGCCTCATTATAGGGTTGACATCTGGTTCCTGGGCCAGTGACCAAAAGAAGTTGTTGTTGTGGCCAAAATAACGCTGTAAATCCCATCGGTTGTATAATTTGTGGTTGAATTGGTTTCAGTGTCACTTCTAGGCCACATTTTTGTGTAAAAAAAAAAAAAAAAAAAAATCTGCCAAATCAACAGCTAAACACGTCACGTCCGGTTTTGTAATTTCAACTGCACGATGAGAAGCTCATTGTTATTGCAGTAATAAGAACGCTAGGGGGCAGCACAGGACAAAGTTTTGTATTTTACGGTTTCACAGTAGGTGGACCTCTAGGAGAACGCCGAAAGGTTCTGTATGGGAGCTTACAACAAGAAGAACCATCAACAAGAGGAATCTAGTATGAAAACTTGATTCAAATGGTTTTTATTTTTATTATTTTTATTTCAACCCTTCCTAGAGATCTGTATTAATCCTGTCATGAGTGAAATCCATTGAAATGCATTCATTTTGTTCATGGAGTAACAAATGAAAACTCTTGCTGTTACTGAAAAATAATCAATATCAAGGAGCTGTAGATCACCTGTTGTGATTTATTCTTCTTACACCACAGCAGTATGACCATATTTATTGGTATTAATCAATTTCCAGCTTCATTTAACGTTGAATGTCCTTGAAACCCCGTTGTTCCTGTTGTTGCTTACGTTATAGCAACCCTAAAGGCTGTCATGTTACAGGAAAAATGCATAAAACAAACTATTTTCAGTTCAGAAAATGTCATCGGCAATTTAAAAAAATAAATAAATAAAATTAATTCAAAACAAACCATGCAAATATGTGTAGTTTGGTCCAATAACATGTTAATGTTAGGACAAACATGTTTTACTATAAACCTGCCATGTAAACTACAGCTAATTATTCACCACCTCAATCTGACCAATCAGAATCGAGAAGTTTGTTGCTTCGAGACCTTTTGTTAGAACTTTCGGTTGTTGCATTCCGTCTTGTTTCACTTTTTTTTTTTCCCCCCGTGCGATGACATCATGACTGTGAGAAGCAGCCAAAATCCTCTCGCCGTGATCTCTTTAACACACCGAGAGACGGAGAGAGAAACGATGCCGCTGTCCAACCACCTTCATGCAGCTCCTAAGCTCCAAAGCAGGAGCACTGTGAAAGTTATCTCAATTATTCCCTCATCGCAGGTCGGAGAGGAAATGATTTTGTCAAAGATGGAAGAGTTTATGGCCACGGGAAATAACGTCGGAATGTAATCCACATTGTGAAGTCCTTGGGTTTGGCCTGTGGTTTGTGGAGACGGTGTTGGTCTGGAGTTATTGGTTCATAAATAACTTATCAATTATGTTTATGTAATAATACACAAGCCCATCACCGAGGCAGTAAATCGGGAGCCAGGCGTCTGTGTTGTTAATGAATGCGTCGTAAAAGTCTATTTATGACATACTAATGAAGCTCACTTAAGGAAGTAAGAAAGCTGATGTTAATTAAAGCTTTTTGATTTACAGTGTGGTTTGATTTTTGCAGCCTTTATGCCTACTCAGTTTAAGAGAGGAAGTGTGTGTGTGTGTGTGTGTGTGTGTGTGTGTGTGTGTGTGAGAGAGAGAGAGAGACTCTGTCTGGATAAAAACATTTTATGTTCCTGGCCCCAGGATCATTTTTGGCGAGTTGCCATGTGGTGTAACTTTCTGTCTCTGGTGCATTCAACACAATTTGTTTTTTTTTTTTGTTTTTTTGTTTTTTCTTCTTCAGTCACAAAAGTTTTCATCCTTCTTTATACCACAAAGTTTTTAAAAATTTCTAAAGCAGAAGGGAACGTGTCGATTAACTATCTCTAAGGTCGGACAGTAGTCCCAGCTGTGATTCAAATTCACAGCTTAATTAAATATGAAATATCGGTAACTTAAAGGTGGTCATGTGGACCAGGAGGCACCAGGAACAATCTGAAGGTTGTGGGTTCAAATCCTTGTCCTTTCAGAGAGCCAGGATATTCTGTATCATTAAGAATCTCTTAAAAAAAAAACAAAAAAAAACATTATCTAGTTAATAAGTAAATGCAGATCGTCAAGCAGGAACGATGGAAAAAAATGAACAAAAAATGCTTGCCATGATTTCATCAGCTAACGCTGTTCATAACGTCTAATTATTCTGCTACTCGACTTCATTAGTCTGATGCAAATGAATGAATTTCCATCCATGCTATTTCTATGAACATAGGTTTGATGACACAGTGGGTGCAAAAGTAAGCGTCTGATGATTACATTTACATTTATTAAATGCACCACTTTTGTTAAAAGCGACTTCCAACTGAGGCGGAAATCCGATCCGAGGAGCTGATGGTGAGACGAGTGAACAGTGTGTGACGAGTAGCCCGGTGCTGTGTGTTAGTCAATGACTGTGTAGAGTTTTTGTACAGAAATTCACCGAAATGTCATACACATTACTCCAAAATGCAGCTCCAATGCATGTGGAACGATCCTGCACGCTCCTGATCCTCTCACCTAAGGCCGACGCGTGTCACTTGGCGGCGAGTCACAAGAATTGCATATGCAGACCGAACGTGCTGTAATTGGTCTTAACTGAGAGTTTTATTGCGTGAAACATGTGATGTCTGGCTCTTTTTATTGGCCTCTTTCTCACACTCACACATCATATCCAGCCTTAATTCAAACGGAGCTCTAATTTCAGCCCTGCGGGCTCCGCCTTCGGCGAGGGGATGCGCGTACTTTGCGACGCAGCTCATTTGCGTCGTTCATGATTTCCTATTCCTCATAGACAGTGAAGCAGACTGGAGTGAAGCGAGTGGTTAAATTGTCAGCACATTTCTACACTTCAGTCACGGATCCGGTGTCTCAGGCGTGCTAACTTGTCAGCAAGTCTTTGTTTTTATGGAGGCACGTCATCGGTACTCGACATGAGTCGACTAATGAGACCACTAATCACCTCCATATGGACACGCCAAGAATCAGTTAAAACCTGCATTAAACTTGTCTATTGTGGTGCTAATTGCTGTCTTTATTGCTGAGTTCCATGTTCGCCTTTGTAACACCATTATAAGTATATAATATAATAAAGTAACGTCTGGGATGAACAATAAGGTCAGAGTTAGCTTCTAAGTACTGTTTTATTTCATCAGTTATTGGAAACTGCAATATGAACACACCTGACGTGGAACAGTGAAATGTTAATGCAGTAATCATAAAACATCCAGTTTTTATTTAAATGTAACACACTGGTTTATTTTTTAGTAAAATTGTCTGAAGGTTTTGATATTGGGACTTTTTTTGGAAACTTAATTAAAATTAG
Organism: Tachysurus fulvidraco; assembly: GCF_022655615.1. Lineage (NCBI taxonomy): Eukaryota > Metazoa > Chordata > Actinopteri > Siluriformes > Bagridae > Tachysurus > Tachysurus fulvidraco. The sequence goes on along the minus strand of NC_062543.1, from coordinate 2,197,135 downwards.
GATTCTTCTGGAATTTTTTGCCCGTAAATGACTTGACTCGGTTCTTGTTTCTCCTTACTTGAGGTCTGAGCTCAATTTGTATACCTTTACTTTGGGACGTGTCTTTTTTGGGGGACTTGCCTGTCTTTAGAAGTGACTTGGGAACTGACTTGAGACATTTCTGTCCTTACTTAGGACTTGTCTGGGGACTTTTTTGAGGAAAACCTGGGAATTGTCTGTCTGCATCTAGTGCCCCTTTTCCACTGAGGCAGTTTGAGTGCAAGTTCGGAGCCTAATTTAGAACCAGTTCTTTCTGTTTCGACCGCCAAAGCACCGGCTCCGAACCAGGAAAAGAGGTTCTTAAGTAGCACCAAAACGTTACTGGTCTAGACTTAAGAAGCCATGAGCATTAACAGTAAAGCAACATCCGCCATTGTTGTGTTTGCCGCTGCTGCGCTAACGTCGCTGGGACACGTGACACGTATACAGTGCTGTCAGACTCGGCGCTGTGATGCTCTCTAGCCGGTGGAAAGGCAAACCGGTTCTTAGAAGGTTCGCCAGTGGAACCAACTTTGAACCAGCACCAGCGCTAGCTCTGAACCAGTACCTGGTTCTTTCCGGTGGAAAAGAGGCTAGACTTGTCTCTTGCAACATGGTCTTGGTTCTTGTCTGTTTGTGGGATTTGAAAATGTTTAGTGTTTAGTTGGAATTTGTCTTGGGAATTGGGAATCATTTCCTGAGATTTGTCCAAGGATTTAGGATCTACATCTATACCTGGGCTCCATCTCTTCCCTTGGAACTCTGTCCTGACTTGGTACTTGTCTCAGAATGTATTTACTTAGGACTTTTCTCTTTTTTTTGGACCTGACTGTCTTACTTAGTCTTGCTATATGACTTGGCCTAGTTCTTGTCTTTTTTTACTTAGGACCTGACCAGTCACTTGTCTCTCTGTACACTCGGAGTTCGTCTGTCCTTACACGGGACTTTTCGTGTTTCTTGTCCGTCTTGAGACTCGTCTTGGGATTTGTCTGTTCTTACTTGTCTCAGATGTGTCTGTCTTTAACAGCGATTTGTCTGAAGACTCGTCTCTCCTCACTTGGGACTTGTCTTTAATTCTTGTCTGTCTTTAATTGTGACTTGTCTGGAGACTCATCTGTCTTTACTTTGGACTTGTCTTGGGAATTTTCGGTCTTTATGTGGTATTTGCCACAGGACTTTTCTGTTTTTACTTGGGACTCATCTCAGGACTTTTAATAGTCAGCCCCTGCTATTTTACTTTTATTTTTATAATTAAATCTAATTATATAGCTTAACAATATTCCTAGTAGTAAGTATCTAAATACTTTAGTTTCAGTGCAAACTTACAGAAGCACATGTTGAACAGCAAAACATCTTGGCAAATTGGCCACATTTGGTGCGAAGGGAAAAATGTTAATTTTCTTCAAACCATTCCTATAAAGGGCACGTTGTAGTAAAGTGGAATATCCAGGATCTCCAGACTGTTACACAAGGCTCTCAAGCGAAGCCTGATTTTCACAGGGATTATCCTTCTAGCTGCAATTCATGGGATGATCTATGATCCCGGAGTCGAAGAGCGTAAAACACATAACAAGGACATATATAATCCATTAATCCATCAAGTTAATCTGTCACTCTGGAGCAGATGAAATGTAAAAGCCGTCATGGTTTCTGAAGAAGATTCTCTGTGGGAAAAAGACCCAGAAAGAATGAGAGGGAAAAAAGAAGAAAGGAAGAAAAACAAGACCACATGGTAAATGTGTAAACAGGGAAGATGTTGACACACAGTGGTGCTGTTGAACATATACGCTTAAGCCACGGTCGGTGTAGATGAGTGACAGACGGCGTGACCACACACAGCATTCCTCGCATGTTCGACGCTGTTCGGGCCAACAGGCAACAGGCAAATGTTGAAAAAGCAAACATGAAGAATAGAGCTCTAGAGAATATAATCTCGACCGTTTACCGACGATAGCGCTCGGGTGGAAATGGTTCTGATAATTACAGCATACTTTTAGGATCGAGAGAAAAGAGCACTTTCTTTCACATGAACGAAAAACAAATCCGCAAATCTGTTGCACTAGTTAGCATTTTAGTCGATAACTGGCTTTATTTCCCTTACATTCACTATATTAGAGGTCTTCTCGGGTCTAAAGAAATGTACCCGACCCTAAGTGACCCGAATCACTTTTTACCCGAACCCGATGTGCATAATTTATTATTTTTTTTAAAGAAAGACCCGACCCGACAAACCCGAAAAAATTAGACCCGAGTCCGACGCGACCCGTTGGCAATTTTTTTTTTAACCCGACTGGACCTGAATGTTGCATAACTCTACACTAAAGTAACCGCTACAGAATGGATTCAAAATTGATTGACAGGTCTGTTTTAACGAAAATTAGCTTACCGCCAGCCACACGTCGCCAGCCACATGTCGCAAGCGGTCTTGGCAAGCAGAGGAGAGGTTGAAAAAGGACTCGAGTCGATGCACACACACGAGATACAGTAGTTCGGGTCTTCTCGGGTCCGTTCGGTAAAAATACATTCATTTTAATTTACCCGAGACCCGACGCCGCAATTATTATACCCAACCCGTGTCCGAGGCACACGTGAAACTTTTAGACCCGAACCCGCTCGGGTCTCGGGTCGGACCTCGGGTTTTCGGATCTAAGTGGACCCGTGAAGACCTCTACACTATATGTCATCAAACAACTTGTCTAGGTTTTTTTTATCCTTATCTCTTGCTAGTTTAACTAATTACCAAACAGTTTCTTTAACACAATTAATGTTAAATAAACAATATAGTGTACATTAGGTCGATAGAGACTGTACTGTATATAGAAGACGACCGGCTAACTAGCTAGTTACTGTAGCCGCATGTACTCTCAATGCATTGCAATAGATAGATAATCCTAATGCAAACACAAACAAAACTAGTTATGCTGGTTAGGTTTAACCGGTAACTAGTTTATAAACAGTTTGATTGTGGACAGTCAGTCCATCGTTATTTGTTATTTGGATGAATAATCAAATGAAACAGAAATATGTTATCGTTCAAGATACTGTACTTCTCAGTAATTGAGAATTCAAAAAATCGGAGTTTGCTCCTGTTTTGTTGTGTCCGTGTTGACGATCGAACGTCTTCCTCATGTCTCAAGCCACAGTGGTGTTAATATGAAGCTCATACTGTATGAAAGCAGACGCTCATGATTTTAAAGGATTTGTCCTGTTTCATTAAGATTTCTGTTTTGATCTATAATACTAGGAGCAATATATTCATAGAAAAGTACAAAAAAAATTAAAAACGTTTTTTTTCCCACACAAATGTTTGAATCTTCAAAGTAAATTTTATTCAATTCAGTTTATTTGTATTGTGCTTTTAACATTTCACATTGTCTCAAAACAGCTTTACAAAACAAAAAATTTAATTGTTTAATGTTTAAAATGAACTTACTCTTTATCTCTAACATTCATCCCTAATGATCAATATCTCTGAGGTGATATTGTTGAGGAAAAAAAAACTCCTTGAGAAGTAAATATGAAGAAGAAACCTTGAGAGGAACCCGACTCAGAAGAGAACCTCATCCTCATCTGGGTGACACTGGATAGGAAATAATGTCAATGTATATAATGTCCTTCCTAAAACAGTTTATAGTACAGAAGAATTGTGTGACCAAGAGCTCCTGAGGAACTAATAGATCAGAGTAAATGTTGATATCAAACCCATTTCTGCTCTCTGGGATGCTCTGAGTGTTTATTCATCTAAAAAGCAGCTCAGGTTTATCTTCAACATCACAAACACACTGAAAGAACATGAACATGAAAATGAAAGAAAATAAGTCCTGACTCATTTTAGATCAGACTCACAGACATATAATTTGTTGCTTTATACTTACTGAAAATTTCCCAGAAGTCCATCTCTATTCCACCAGCTGACTGGCAAAAAGGGTTTAGGAGAACATGTGATTGATTTTTTTTTTTTTTTAAATTATCTTATTAGTCGATTGATTTCTGTTCAGGTCGTTTTTGGGTGAAGTGCTATTTTAGACTTGTAATGCTAAATTAAGGAATATTTGGGTTAATAAAAGATGTTACATAATGTGATGTATATCGAACTGTATGGAAGTTTAATGAATGTAATTCTGATTGAATTTAAAGTTCTTCAGGTTCTTTCAGAATTGTTGAACAAAAGGTCTTTAGACAAAAGCATGAATTTAAATAGAGAGAAAATTGAACTTATATTCCAGTGAAACGAGTGCGTCCTTTCTTCTTTTGAGCGCTGGACATCAGTGTGTTTTATGATATTGGAAATAAATAAAAAAGGAAAACTCGCATATTAATAACAACCCCGTTTGCTGAAATAGCCACAACTGTTGTCTGGCCCTGACAGGAAATTTAACACCGACACCCACCACAGAGTGCAATATGGCATCAAGAAACAGCTTCATCAGCGCTGCTGTAATTACACCATTAGAGATGTAAAGCCCAGAATTTATCAAGTACAGTTTGGCTTCTGACCAAACACATACTTGCTCTTTCGAGTTTGAAGATACGGTTGGGTGAAAATTTTAATTTGTGAAATAAATTTCTGCTCCCCCTATGCGTTGTCAAGCCAAGATGTTTATTGCCTGAGGTTTCTTTAAACATATTTTACAACAGCATTATGAGGCTAATGCTGCTAACAAACATCATCTTCACCTAGAAGACGTCTGCATTCGTTTTAAGTCTGGTTCCTTCTCAGGGGTTCCTTCTGGTATCGTCCAAGACGTTTTCTTTTAAAGTTGTAATAAATTGCTGTATTTTGTATTTGCTCGGCTTCCATTTCTTCTGTTTGCTTAGCTCGCCGCTTTACCTTTAGGCGGCTAACTACAGTTAACTGTACAATAAGCCCTTACAGAACCTTCAAGAGTTCTTTAATGGTTCTTTGTCGGTGTGTATGGTTCAGTAAAAAACATTTAACATGAAATCCGTGAAACGTTTTCATTGCTCAAATGGTTCTGTGAAATGGAAAAAAGATTATTTAACCTTTAAAATATTTAATATATTTCATGGCATCAAAAAGAAGGGTTCCTTTTAAGAACTAATTACTGAAAGGCTCTTTGGAAAACAAAAACGGTTCTCCCTGAAGTGTAGTAAGACCAGTTTAGCTCAATTTCAAATTCATAAATTCCATTTCATTCCCTTTCTAATTTGTAAACACTTAGTTATTGTTTGGTTTTACACAGAATCCTGAAGCGTTGCTCCTGAGGAACAGCTGAAGAACACTTGAGGAACACCGATGAGCTAAAATCATTTTTCAAACCATTAAGAACCAATGTTAAACAACCCTCCTGACAGGTTGTAGTAATTAAGGAGAAAATAATTCCCAATAATCTTTGTTTATACTGAATGTACCTAGTTCATTATATTTGAAGAAGGTTCTTCAAGGGTTCTTCCAATGGTTTACTAAATAATTAAGCATCGTATGCTTTCAAACATAGAGGTCGTACTTCCTGCTATCCGGACAGAACCTTTAAACATTTGGCTGATACACTAAAAAGAAATTAATGATCCATCATTTAATGTTTGTATTGCAGACATGAATTAATACATACCTTCTAAACACTCGACATGTTCTGGATATTATTAAGAAAATAATAACCAAATTACAAGATGAAATTTAAGACTTTGGTCAATAAACTTATTAAGACAACATTTAAGGGTTTACTGTTGGTGCAAATTGGTGGATGTTTGTTTGTGCAAATTGGTGGATGTTTGTGACATTAAACAAAACCTTAACCAGATCAACCAACAGCTTTATGATTATTACTTGCCCCTGTGTACAAGGTCATCATAGTAAGAATTCTGTATCATTCACCAATCATACTGATTGTGTATTGTGCCAATGCAATAGGAGAACCATTTTGTGATTCCACAAAGAACCTTTTAATAAACAATTCTCAAAATAACTTTTTTGTGCCATAAAGAGCATTTTTTCACTACAAAGCACTTTTCGTGCAATGGAAATAGATGTTAAAACGTCTTCACAAAACCATAATCTTGACAGAGACCCATTGAGGAACCTTTATATTCAAGACTGTAATTGAGCACTTTATCCCTGTCACTCTCACAAGCCATTAAAGAAATGGTCAGTGTGTATGGTTCTATAAAGAACCATTAACATCCATGGTCAAGTTCTATTACACAAAAGGTTTTTTATAGTGGAAAAAGAGTCTTTAGACTGTAAAAATGTTTTTTATGCCTCTAAGAAAAAAAAAAGGAATTCTTGTAAGAATCATTTACTGAAAGGTTCTTTAGGGAACCGATAAATGGTTCTGCTATGGTATCACTGTGAAATTCCCTTGGCATCTTTCATTTCATGAGTGTTCAAGAAACTTTGCCTTGTAGCTCCAACGATAAATTTGACGTTCACCAAATACGATTTGGCGGATCTGGAAAAATGATAAAACCACATTAGATTTATTTCATGTCAAAGAAACATTCCACAAAAAAGGTCCAAACCTGGAAAGAAGTGATCTCATGCTGCTGTACCAAGACTCTTAAGACCACGTCTGCAAATGCAAGGAATGAAGTACAAAAGGAAATATGCGGACTCGCCACTGCGACGTGACAAAGCCGGCCCGGGAACAAATATTTAACAGGGAGGTTTTATGACAAGCGACAATCCTCTGCTGTTCGTTTACACCAAACAAGCAGGAAAGAAAAGAAAAGAAAAGAAAAGAAAAGATGCTGTCACATTCCTCAGGTCATCTTCCTCCATATGGAGCACACGGGCCGGGCCCTGCACAGGAGAAACGTCTCAGAGTGCAGAGGAAGTCAGCTCTTTCGTCAGCAGCAGATCTCTAAATTCCTTTTTTATTGCTCTTTATTGTTATAGGAAGTGGTGTGCAGGTAGGAGATGGCATGAGGAATGCATGAAATCCAATAAATTATAAAATCTAATCCTGGTACAATATGGTGGGAGTTTCAGTGACGCAGCATGATTTCCTGAAATCTGTTGAAAGTTTATTGCTGTATTAAAACTTCCTGTGCAGACCGGTTTCTCAGTATCAGAAAATTCTCTTCAAAGTAACCTGACCTTTTTTTTTCAACAATTTATTTTCACATGGGATTTTTCCTAATGTATGATTTATTTCTTGTTTATTCCACATGTAATCATTTGCATATCACTTATTTATTTATATCCGTGTGATTTTTTTTTACTGTGCATTAATTTAACAAGATTATTTATTATTCATCTACATTCATATCTGATTTTTCCACGATTCCTGATTTTTCCACCTTATTTATTAAATTAATGACTTCTTTTTTAAACAAATGACTAATGTGCTTTAACATGATTTCAAAAAACAACAAAATGATAATAATAAAAAAAAAAAAATTTCCCAAGTCATTTTTTTACACAGGGTTCCCCATACGTGTTTAATTCTTTTTTATTTTACATATTTGTTCACAAATTAGTCCTTTATTTTAAATCGTTTCTTTTTTGTACTCATTTGTCGTGTTTTTCACACCTTAATTGTTCACATTAAGTTCATGTGCAGTCTCAGGATAAATGTTTTCCACACACGATCATTGTCATGTGATGATCAATCTTGATTGATTATTTATTTATTTATTTATTTATTTATTTATTTATTTATTTATTTATTTATTTATTTATTTATTTGATGTTTATATGAAAACTAGGATAGAAGAAATTGCTTGGGTTCATATGGTATTAAAAAAAAAAGTAAATCTCTGTGTGCTAATACAATTGATGCGAGACTTTACTTGCAAACATTCTCAGCTTTGCGTCTGTTCCCCTGGTGGCCCAAATCACTGGTTTATTTCCCGTCTCGCTTCGGCCCTGAACTTCCCATGCACACTAAATGCACAGAAGTGAAACGTGCAAATAGTAGCCACTAGGGGGATACACGTGCACGCACACTCCCCCCTGAGGGGTTCAGGAGGCAGGGGAAAAGTGCTCCTGCCTTCCCTGCTTTTTACCTGTGCAAGTCGACTTCCCCTCGTTCAGCAAACAAGAGGAGGAAGGACTAAAAAGCAGAAACTCCTGAGTCTTCAAAGCAAAGCATCGCGCGCTACGCAACACAACCTGCCCTTCCCTCGTGTCTGTCTGTCTATCAGTCTGTTTGTCCGTCTATCTGTCAGCCAGTCAGTCAGTCTGTCTGTTTGTTTGTCTGTCTCTCTGCACCCGAAAGCCCCAGTGAGGATCCCGCGATGCTCCTGAACCGCTGCAACACGCCCTGACCTCATCCGAACGGCGCATCGCAACTTTCAAACCCAAATGCAACTTTTAGGACTTTTATTCCCAATATGCAAGCTCTCGACTTTCTGACGCGCCTTTTGCACGCGTGTGGCATTTCTGACATCGTGTTGCGAGTGGGATAAAAAAGCGCACAGGCGCAGAGGCTGGTGGAGATAAATTCAGTGGGAGATGAGATGAGATGAGGGGGGCTTGATTCCGATTCCTATCTCAACTCTGATTGATTACTTATTAGTCACCCCCCTCCCTCCCTTTGGATCCCAGATCCGTTCAAAAGGCAACGTGGAGCGCAGAAATGAATGCACTGCCAAGCGCGCTTGCGAGCTCCGATCCGAACAGAAGACTCACTTTGGTAAGCATGAGGAACATTGTGCTGCTTTATACAGACTAATCATAAGAGCGCCGGTGCTTGGGTTTGTTCAACTCGGACTCGGATCTTCGCCTTGACAGCTGCTGAGAGGAAAATCTAGAACTTGCGTGCGTCCTTGCACGTTTCCAAATCCCCCCCTCCCCTTTCTTTCTTTTTCTGGAGATAAAAAACAAACTAACGAAAAACATTATGAAAGTGTGGACTTTCCTGCCGTGGCTTCCTTGCCTCGTTATCCTAATCCTGTGCGTCGGGTCGGAGTGCGGCCCCGTGTGGAGGAAAGGTCGGTCCAAGCGAGAGCTCGTGAAGCTCCGGGAGGCTCGGGCGAACGTGCCGGGCGCGTGCGCCACCCGCCTTCCACGCGGCAAGCGCTCTGTGCCGGGGCTCGAGCGGCGTCTGCCCCGCCAGCGCCGGCGCGCCTCCGCGACAGACGAGAGCGACGACCCGTCCGTCTCAACCTCGTCTTCCGCGCACGGCCACGCTGTTTACTTCACGGGACGTGGAGACCAGCTGCGCCTCAGACCGGCGGAGGAAATCCCGAGAGGAAACTTTACGCTGGGGATGTGGGTGAAGCCCGAAGGAGGACAGCGCTCCCCCGCCGTGATTGCAGGTACGTGACGTGATCTATTTTCACCACAATGAATGAATTGCAGCGCGAAAAGACTTCATTTGGGATCTCTCTCTCTCTCTCTCTCTCTCTCTCTCTCTCTCTCTCTCTCTCTCTCTCTCTCTCTCTCTCTCTCTCTCTCTCTCTCTCGTTGTTTAGGGTGACCTGGTCTGATCTCAAATCAATCAAACTTTGAAGTTTATGAACTCACGTCACCAAATACAGATATGGAACGGCGACATGCATGTATTTATGTATGAAGGGTAAAATATATAATTAGATCCGTTTTTTTTAAAGTCAAACCATCAGCTATAAAACGGAGAATAATCTACAACATAAAAGGGTGCACGCCAGATTTTACGCACAAAGTCTCAACCCGCTGCTCAGTAACAGTTCTTGCAAATACACAAAGTGAGTCCACGGCGCGTGACAGCTCGTGCATGCTGAACTCTTGTTTAGGGTTACACATATCCAGATGAATCAAGTTCTGCTTATCCCAGTGTGGGTGCTCCATCTGCACTGGATACAGCGGACACACTTACACACTCTTCTCACACTTAACACTAACCATGCACTTTTATTTCCATATTAACTTGTTTTCATGTGATAGGTATAAGGTTCTGTACGTACTTTATAGTTTTCCTCTGGCCATCTGAGCCACACTGAGCCAAACAAGCTGTGGGTTCAGGGTTTCCCCCGTTTTTACAAAGTTACACACACACACACACACACACACACACACACACACACACACACACACACACACACACACACACACACACACACACACACACACACACACTTCCAACCCTCTCACTTCAGACCAAATAAAGGAAAAAAACAAAAGGATTTACTTGTAGGCTTTGGCGCGCAGCACCAAACGGGACGGGTTGCCAGATATATGTATTTGCAAAATATATACATTCTTTTTTTTTAACTCACACAGTAGTGACAGCATCGATTTGTTCTTACAAAATGTGATTTATTAACGTATCATGTATTGAGTCTTTAGATGTAGATATAGTCAAGTTGATTAATAAAGGTAAATAGAAACGGGTTAAAAATAATGGCAACCCTGTTTGCTGCGTTGTAAATAACATGCTTGACAGATTGATAAAATGATGCCCTGCCAGTGATCATGTAATTACTGCACACACATGTTGTTGATTTTTGGTAAAGTCTGTATGCCTAGAGTTGCCAGATCATGATTTATAACGCACAATTAAACAATTTTGTCTAATCATTCATTTATATATATATATATATATATATATATATATATATATATATATATATATATATATATATATATATATCAAAAAATATCAATAATCCATAATTTATAGACAATATAAACATATATGATGTATTTATCATATTTACTAAATATCAACATATTTGATATTTACTAAGTTAAGAGATGAGATTAAGCTTTATTTTTACTGCAAGACTTAATCCGGTAATAGAGATATTGCTGTGCCGTGTAAGATGCTAAAATAGATTGGGCTGTGTGTGTGTTTGTGTGTGCGTGTGTGAGTGTGTGTGTGTGTGCGTGTGTTGGGGAGGGGGATCTGTGGGGGGATGTGTTAGATCTGAACACAATACTCCCCCTAGTTGCTCTTTTCCCAGTGATGACATCATCTGTTTGAAAGTCGAAGCAGCCTGGGTCTTTCGAGAGTGGCGCACAGACACGGATAAGCCTTGTTCTATATAGAGTGGGAAAAATTCCTACATGACATTGGCGGTTTCCAAATAACCCCAGGCATTTTTATGGGAGCTCTGAGTCACGTTATTTGTCGTGCTGTTTGTCCTTTAAAGAGGAATCCAGATGAATTACGCATCAGGCATGTTCGTGTAAAAGCATGCACTTGATCTTTGATTTGCATCCTGCCACTGGATGCCTGGTGGCTGCTGCTGCTGAGAAAAATAAAAAAGCTTGCTCAGTGCAAAATAAGTCTTTTCAGTCTCTTTTCTGAGAGAAGCCGGCTATCGGTTTTCCTTTGGATGGTGTTGTTGTGTGTTGTTTGGTTCATAACTGGTGCAGCATCGTCTTTCTGTTTCACCTGGATGGCTGATCCAGGAGGGTTTTTATTTACAGCACAATCTAGATAAGAAGGAATAAAGTGACCCTGCTTAAACCTGAGACACTGGTGTATTTGTTAAAATGCTTGTCTAAAAATGGCACAAATGAAAAAAAAGTGTCCGTTAAACATTAATCACGATGCCGTACCTCGTCACTTTTATAACTCAGGTTTCATGCTGCTTGAGCATAAAAGTACAGCTTCTTTATTAGTCAAGTCCAGGCAGTGCTGAGGCAGAGAGTCTCGGACACACACTACGAACTGCACTGAATTCAGGACCTTGAACAGCGCTGAGGCGACGTTTGTGTGTCTACGGGAAAAAGAGAACGCTTTGGATCAGCTCACGACCATAATCTAGTCTGGTGTAATTACAGGATGCAGAGGTCGATACGACAGGACCGGCCGTCGAAGAGAGCAAGAACTCAGCAAACATCCTGAAGTTCAAATCCTGTCAAAGTTGCTTAGAGTCTTGGCACTGTAATTCATCTCTGATTGTCATGACGCAAAAGGGACGTTGCGAGAACATCCCATATCAAATAAAAGACAGTGAGAAAGAGAGATTGCCTAATCGGCACTTGCACAAGACGGTTATAAAACTGCAGGAAACGCAGATTTGTATCAAAGATGACTTTTAGGTGACCTGTTGTGTAATTTTCAGAGAAGTGATGTGTCAGATGTAGCTTTTTCCATCAGGGATGTGGGAACCAGATTGACTTTTCTTTGTTACACATGCCTTGTATGTATACTTATTGGTGTCGTTATAGGTGTCTGCTTCTGTGGAGCATTCTCAGTGCTGCTAAACTCTCGAATCTAATTGGTCAGATGGATGAATTAATCTTTTACAACATCAGCTCTGACAAATGGTTTATATTAATGCCTATTATCGTTTCTATAGTAACAGCTCATTCAGTGACCTATCAGCCTGGTCTGGTCATTCACTATCAGCCTGGTCAGGGTTGCGGTGCTGGTTCAAGCTACTAGTTTTTTATATTTTGACAAACTTATGAAATATCGGTTGCAAATAACACACAAACATATAAACAACTGCGACTGAAGAAACACAACACAAGAAACCGTTCATCTGTTATGGACTGAAGTGATGTAGCTGATTACGCTGGCATTGTCGTAGACAGAAGTCACCCGAGAGGCTGACAATTCTATATAAGAAAAGAAAAGAGAGGGAGAAGAAAAGAAAAGAAAAGAAAAAAAAACTTCAGGTTTAAGCCACACCTAATTTCTTTTAAACCTGAATACAGATATGTTTGAAGTGCTAATCAGATGCTAATCAGTAATAAACATTGCATTACCTCCCTGTGTGTGCATGTCTTATACGTCGTCATATGTTTTTGTCCAGGAAAATGTAAATGCTTTAGATTAATTGAGCGTGGCAGCCTTGTGACATGTGTTTACATGAAGGCCCCATCTGGCACTTTAGCACACCTTTTAGTTAGTTGGAGTGCTCATGCTGATAGATGGCAGACTTTTCTCACAGTGTCATGGAGTGCCTGTAATGTTTAACATCGTTGACCTCTGAGGTCGGCCCCTGACGCTCCGAGAGCGCCCGCTTGCTTGTTGTTGATCTGAATAGAATGTTCTCACACAGGGTTCTAAAAACACTGTTGAGTGAGCGATGGCTTGGTTCAAAAAGAGACTTAAGCATTGTGGAAGGAAAGCTCTGTTTCGTTTCTCTTTCACGCTGTCCCGTTAGGTTGTCCAGTTTGTTATAGACATGTTTCTGGCAAAAAGTTTTTTTGAATACATGCATCCATATGCTAGGCATGCCTCATCACACATGCATGCAAACCCTAGCATAAACATGCTGCTTTTAATCAATCTACAGAAAAAGAGATAGAGAGAGAGATAGAGAGACAGGTGGTGAGGGCATGAATGTGAACCAGAGTGATATTAGTAAACATGAAACCTGACCCTTGCTTTCCAGAGAAACCGAGCGGAAATGGTGGCATTAAGCATGTTTGGCTTAAATTTCCAAACCAATTAGTTAGGTGAAATTTGTTTTTGCCACTTCAGAAACAACAGCAAAACCAAACGGAAATTTTGCAGTGAATAAGCTTTGGCTAGGTGCCACATTGTTTCTCGTTGGATCTCAGTTTCTTCTGAGAATGAAATAAATTTCTCTGGAAATTTACAGTATGAAATTGTCAGTTGATCAGAATGTTTTTGCATGGTTTCATCTGTTGGACTGTATGTTTGCATCTAGTATTCTCAGACTCTCCAGATCCAACACTCTGACCAGGATTAAGCAGTTCTTTAAGATGCCCTATCAGTGGAATCTAGTATCTAATAAATGCCACATATATACAATATGTCTTGAGATTGGGTCGCCGAGGTTCCCGCCTTCGACTGCCACCCAATCTACATTGCACCAGCCCCTTATGGTTTCTCCTGCAGGTGGTGGGCCCACAGGAGATCGGCCCCACGTCGCTCCTTCGGGCTGAGCCCGGCCGGGCCCCGTGGGGTAAGACCCGGCCACCAGGCGCTCGCATACCGGGCAACGTCACGGACCTTGCTTTAGTATTCTTCATAAGAGGTTTTTGAAACGCTCTTTGTCTGGCCTGTCACCTAGGACCTGTTTGCTTTGGGAGACCCTACCAGGGGCAAAAAGCCCCAGACAACATAGCTCCTAGGATCATTCAGGCACACAAACCCCTCCACCACAATAAGGTGGCGGTTCAAGGAGGGGTGTATATGTATTATGTATTAATTGATCTATAACATGTTTACACAATGAATGTTCATAGGGGGGCACGGTGCCTTAGTGGTTAACACGTTCGCCTCACACCTCCAGGGTTGGGGGTTCGATTCCTGCCTCCTCCTTGTGTGTGTGGAATTTGCATGTTCTCCCCGTGCCTCGGGGGTTTCCTCTGGGTACTCCGGTTTCCTCCTCCAGTCCAAAGACATGCATGGTAGGTTGATTGGAATCTCAGGAAAATTGACCGTAGTGTGTGAGTGTGTGAGTGAATGAGAGTGTGTGTGTGTGACCTGCGATGGGTTGGCACTCCATGCAGGGTGTATCCTGCCTCAATGCCCGATGACACCTGAGATAGGCACAGGCTCCCCGTGACCCGAAGTAGTTCGGATAAGCGGTAGAAAATGAATGAATGAATGAATGAATGTTCATAATGGTACAAAACCTGCCTTAGCTCTTCCTGGCAACTGACATGAACTGAAATAATTTAAGGATTACTGCAGTAGATACGTAGATGAGTCACCCAGACATACCTGTAATATAGCAGCAAAGCTATAAAGACAGAACTGCTCAAAAGATAAGCTTATGTCAGCTAACTTTAATAATAACATCAACCATCATGTGGATAAAACTTTAGTTATAAGTCGATGCTGTCTTACAGATCTTGTTATAAAGGGTACCATATAGATCTATGAACACCACTTTTGAAGACAATTCTTCCTCATTCCTGGAGATGTTTTCTGCTCTCTTGAATCCATCATAGTTTATAACCAGTATATCATTCATATCTGACCCCATGTCCTACTTGTTTTCTCTCACACAGGTCTTTTTGATAAGTGTTTCTATGCTTCGAGTGATCGGGGTTGGCTACTGGGTATCAAGACAGTTAGCGAGCATGGCAACCGAGACCCTCGCTTCTTCTTCTCTCTCAAGACGGATCGTGCACATAAGGTCACCTCTATCCACTCCAACGTCCCTTACCTGCCTGGTCACTGGGCCCATGTGGTAATCACGTATGATGGCATTTATATGAGACTGTTTGTGAATGGCGCTCAGACTGCTGTCAGCAGAGAACAGTCTGGAGATGTCTTCTGCTCTCTTACTAAGAAGTGTAAGGTAGGTCAATGATTTCTTTCTCCAGGCACTGTTTGTACTGATAGGATAAAAAAAACTTTAGTGAAGCATGAATCAATAATAGCTCTGGGATTAGCACCAGCCATAACATTTTATCCAATTGAATGTTGTCCTCTATAGCATGTGTTGTCAGTTGTATCTTCATCACCTCAGACATTTCTTTAATCAGAAGTAATAACAACAGGCCTGGCTTAAATGTGTAAAAGTTATTTAAAAAAAATAAATCAATGCATTGGAATTAAATCTAATTTGAACCCCAAGGTGTTGATGGTCGGTGGAAATGCCTTGAACCATAATTACCGAGGTTCTGTTGAGCAAGTGACTCTGTGGCGTCATGCCCTCTCCCAGCGCCAGATCATAAAGGACATGCATGGTCATGAGGACTCTCATTATCAAATGGATCTCATCATCCGGGAAAATTTTGAGCACCCTGAGCGCAAGTGGCTGGTAGTGAAGGATGGGAATTTCCCACAGCCGGACAAAGGCCCTCGGGCTGGGCTGACCTCTCTGGACACGACCCTAGAGCCACCAGCCTGTGGGCAGACAGTGTGCGATAATGTTCAGGTTGTGCACAACTACAACCACTTTTGGACCTTCCGGAGACCCAAGATTGTGCGGTACCGTGTGATCAACGTGTACGATGATGAGTACCGTAGGCCAACCGTGACTGATCAGCAGATCTATTTGCAGCACCAGGAATTGAACGAAGCCTTCGCTATGTACAACATCACCTGGGAGCTGACAGTTCATAATGTTAGCAACTCTACGCTGCGTTCCCGGTTAGTTCTAGCCAACTGTGATATCAGTAAAGTGGGAGACGAGGACTGCGATCCAGAGTGTAACCACACCCTGACTGGTTTTGATGCCGGATACTGCAAGCCCAGAGCCCGCTGTGCTGAGCACAAGCCAGGCAACGGTGTGTGTGATCTAGAATGCAACTGGGATAACTTTGCCTACGATAAAGACGACTGCTGTAACCCCAATATTACCGACGTCACCAAGACTTGCTTCAATCCTGCCTCACATTTAAGGTAAGCTCAAGGTGTTAATTCTGTTAAATGATTCATTTCTTTTTTCCATGTCATGTACTAAAATAATTCACAGTGAAAGTCATTTTATGTCGATGCTGGATGTGCTGGCATTCATCACTATGTCTTTACCAAGAACTAGGGCGAGATTGACGTCACTCTCCGAAGTATGGGAATTTTCTTGTGGTTTTAAATGTAATAGGTTTTGTAGAATCTTTCGCTTTTGCCCTGACTAACTTTTATACAAATGACAAGTGCAACTGTGCCAAGTTGGCAAGTAATTTCCAAAGCAGAAAAAAAACATCTCCATCCTTTGGCATTCCAAATGGGACATAACTGTGCTTTTGCATTCCATTGGACAAGAGCTTTCTGACTTTTTTCACAGGTTCATGAATCATCCTACACTCTGGAGAGAAAGCCATAGGCCTTGTTCGGTAACAAAAAGCATAGATGATTCTGCTAATTATTAGCACCCCGTTCTCCATGTTTACCATGCAGCAATGGTGACCATTGTATGCTCAATAGATCACACAACATAGTTCTCTATCAGTCTACACAGTCTGCTACCAACATTCTCAAAGTGCCAGCCATGCCTTCCTTCCAGCTCTCAATAAAGATCTAAATATTTTTTCCCTCTAAGGACACATTCTAGCTCGTGGTTGTTAGCTATAATGCTAGCATTTTTAAATCGTGACAACCATCTTAGAAAAAAAATAACAATATTCGAACCAGGAATACCTGAGGTAACTGGAGAGAAAACAAATGATGTTTACGATTTCTCTTTAGCCGTCTGGTTTAACTTTGGTTAGATCTGCACTGGATCTCTTTTGTACAGCAGCTGTTGCTAATATTGTCATGTTTAAGTCTACCATGTTTACCTCGCTTTAAGTTGGAAGATTTATTGCATCGAAGCAGAAGTTTGAGATAGAGATTAATGCTACTTCGGAGGACGATAGGCATATCGTGGAATGTCTGGAAGAATAAAAAAAAGAGTTGACTAGCCTGGTTAAATACCAGTTAAAAATTTTACACTGCTTATCCTGGGTTGTTTTCCAAAACCTGCTTCTGGGATGCGATTAGGAACGACAGGACATAGTCCGAAATGAGAAAATATGAGCACAGCAATGACTCCCTTGCCTTCTTGTCAGTTGAAATCCCTCGCGTTTTTCCACTGATTAAGTTTATCGAGGGAATAACAGTGTTTTCTATTAGCCACTTGAACCCGGTCCAATCCAGACAATCGTCTCCACTTGCATTCCTTAAGTACTTCAAGTGACTCTGTGTGCGGGCTGTTAGGTGACATCAGACTTGAATAAAAGTACTTGTATTTTTCTGCTGAAACTTATCCTATTACAATCATCAAGGGGTCATTTATAATCAGGCATCTGGTCTAGTTACAGAAATCAGCAGCTGGCAAAGGCTGAACACGAGATTGAAATATTACGACTGATGGGATAAAGATTGTTTCTTCGAGAGACGGTTTTAGAAGGAGCCAAGGTGCAGCGTGCGAGGAGGAGGAAAAGGAGGAAGAAGAGGGAAAACTTGAGTGGTAGAAAATTGGAGATGGACAATTTGGTCGGTTACTTCTTGTCTGTTGATTGTGATACATCCAGGGAGACAAACCGAAGTCATTGCTGCAAATGTTCACCAACATTCCAACGTAATTGTGGAATTCTGGACCAACATCGAGCTTCACGCATGCGGAAACAATGGATGATCTGGGGTTTATTTTTGCAGACTGGAATCTGGTACCAGTTTGCATGTTTAGGAATCTGGCTAGAAGGAAAGAAAAGAGAGATGAGGCTCGGAGGTCCTCAGACATCCGTCAACAGTATAGCATTGAAAATAAAAAAAAAATGCTTTTCTTCTTGTATTGCTGGTTTTTGTTTTGTTTGTGAATGGTGCATGTTTTGTTCCATATTTTGATGTTTCTTCACTTGCATCAGCAGTAAAAACTGTTTATCCAAAAGTCTAATTTAAAACAAAAAAGGGAGGTGTTGTTGACTTGCATGCAATGTTTGGTTCTCACATTGTGCAGTAGTGCTATTACTTATATACTAGATCAATGTATTTATGTGCAATAAGAAAAACATCTGCCCTGGCTCAGTTCCCAGGGCGATTAGTCACAGGCGAAAGGTGAGCATACCTGAGTGCTTGTGCATTCATATCCAGTGTTCCATAGTGTCACATAACTAGATTACTTGAGCTTCAACCATACGATCTTTTCGGCTAGGTCCCGATAGGTACTGATGTGGAAGGTTTACCCCATGTCACCTGAACGCTAAGTCCTACATGCCCCTTTTCCACCGAGGCAGTTCGAGTGCTGGTTCGGAGCCAGAGCCTAATTTAGATCCAGTTCTTTCTGTTTCGACCGCCAAAGCACCGGCTCCGAACCAGGAAAAGTGGTTCTTAAGTAGCACCAAAACGTTGCTGGTCTAGACTTAAGAACCGCTTGCGTCAGGAGCTGTGGGCGGGGCTACTGTTAGCGCATTTGATAATGTACCTTAAGTATACTAATGTTTAATACACTTTTACTTTACCGCGATATGATACATTATCAGCACACATGATAGTAGGTAGCTACATGCTAAGGCAAAATTTTTTTCTGTGTTAACGATAAAATAACGTTATGTACTTTATCGATCACAACCTCCGTTTATACAGATTACACGGAGCTGCACATACACGTTTTATTCGCCGCGTTTGGATGCCGATGTATGTTCGCAAAGCCATGAGCATTAACAGTAAAGCAACATCCGCCATTGTTGTTGTGTTTGTGTTTGTCGCTGCTGCGCTAACTTCGCTGGGACACGTGACACGTATACAGTGACGTCACACTCGGCGCTGTGACGGCTCACTTTGAACCAGCACTAGCGCTAGCTCTGAACCAGCACCCAGTTCTTTCCGGTGGAAAAAAGGCACTCTATAAAGACGTAAATGGACATTAGCAGCTTTGCCTTGATGGACCACTTTGGCATAAAAGCGACCATTTTAAAGGCATAACACCCTTGTAAACACACACACACACACACACACACACACACACACACACACACACACACACACACACACACACACAACATAAACAGAACTCGTGCAAGTATGTGTACAACACATCTGAATAAAAACCAGATACTATTCGGTCTGCAAGAACGTCCATCATCTGAAATTATTCTTGGGAATATTACATTTTCTTTGCAAAACTGGAAACGGTATTCCTTTCTTCTCATGAAGGTGAGTTTGCAGCTGTCAGCAGCTCACAAAAATATTAGCCTTTTATGGTGAATTCCGTCAACTGATTCAAGAACTAAAATTCCACCCAGGTTAGTCTCAATTTGAATTAATCCTTCATTGGAATGATCTACGATTCAGTACTCTTGTACTCTTGTAGACCTGGCGCTTGGCTCACCACAGATCAGATTAGGATCTATCATAGTGGAAGCTGAATTTTCAACCACTAAATACATTTGGCAAAAAAAGTACATTTGGAGGTGAGTAAGTATTAAGGAATAATACATGACTTTTTGACAGAATCGGCCCGTTTAAATCGTTCTGCCCTGGTTCTTAATTTGATGATTCATTCAGCCACAGTCCAGTGCCAGAGGAACCCCCCCACCACCACCACCACCACAAATTGCCCAATTAATTATCCAACAGCATTACTGGTTCATGTGTCCATATTTGGTATAGTACATTGCAACTTGTATGTACAGTACTGTAGAATGCATGACATGTAAATTCTAATTCTGTTTGTTTGCTTTCCAACGCTATGTACAGTAGGAAGAAACATACCGCAATTTATAAAATCAATTGGCTTAGATTATGGTTGATTTCTTAAAAATTAAGGTCAATTCAATTCAATTCAATTCAAGTTTATTTGTATAGCTCTTTTTACAATAGACATTGTCTCAAAGCAGCTTTACAGAACATAAACACAGAGCAGAAGGTAAACATAATTAATGATAAAGGAAATAACAAATAATAAAAGTAAAAGAATTGACTAAAAGAATAAAAAATTCTAGATTATTATTACATATAAATAGTTCACGATCTGTATGTATTTATCCACCTATGAGCAAGTCTGAGGTGACTCAGGCAGCAGTGGCAAGGAAAAAACTCCCTTAAATTGGTAAAGGAAGAAACCTTGAGAGGAACCGGACTCAAGGGGGAACCTCATCCTCATATGGGTGACACTGGGGGTGTGATTGTAATATACAGTCAGTTAAATGTTGTATTGGTGTAAAGATCATGGACTTCGGATCTCCTTAGTATCACAGAGTCTAACTGGAGATGTCTCGGGATTCTTAGAGTCGGCCTCGGCTAAGTGGACGTCCAAAGGCTAAGTCCCACAGGGGACGTTAAGAAAAGGTGTAAGGAAAGATGTGAATGCAAATATCTCCTTCTGAATAGAAAGTACCGTGGGGTGAAACATGTAAAAAAAATTATTTGAAGATTTCATAACCTCATAACATTTTTTTGTAGTCAGTACAGTGCTTCCAGGAATTTGCTTCGCTAATCAAGATGTTGTGCCTCATCCTGATGTAGATGGGTGTAGCTTTTGATTTGAAGAGGCTGAACTTCGACTTGAAATAACGTAGTGTGGTGTGTGTTTAACTCAGAACCACTGCTTTGCTTTTTGCTTTGACTTAACAGAACAAACTGGTAGCATCGGTCAACATTGTGAACTGCCAACTTTCCCAGTTGTTGGTGAATATGATGGAGGTATGAATGAATGCTTCAACCCAGGTCATGACAGAAAGTTTACCCAAGAAAGCTCGGTCTTACAGTAAATCTGTGTTTGTTACAGCCATGCCAATATTAGCCCATAACATTATTTTACAAAGCTCATGTCTGAAAATTAAGCATATAAATGGAAAGGGTTTGAATGATTTCAAACTTGCTCTTTCCTACAGATCCTATTTAAAAGCATTAAGCATTACATTACCAGAGGATGGCTTTGCACATCGGTCTAGTTCAACCAGCTCTGTTACTGCGTTCATTTTAGTTTCCCTTTCACGAACTTCACATGTGGAAGGGTTTGTAACATGATGTGTGGCCTTCTAATTGGAAAATCCACCCCCTCTAAAAAAAAAAATGGTTAGCCCTGGGGGAAAACAAGGGTTAAGCCTTCATCCTAGGATCCAGGTCACACCTCTTTGCAACCACACATCGAGATCAGGCTGGAGTTGAAATGAGATTTTCAGATAAATGAAGGTTAAAAAAGAGCAGCTGGGATAGAATTATTTTAGAGTACTCTGGTGATAAGATGGTGTATTGAGTTCCAAGTGTTATTGGGTTTCGGTCACTAACTGATTAGTAGCATACTTCCGATTGAGTATGAATATGAGTATGAGCGCACAAAACTTCAACAAACTTGACTGACTTATTCCTGAATACAGTAAACCCTGAAAACCTGCAGTTAAACCTTGACTGCTCTGCCTCCAAAATGCTGTGATCCTTTTGTGTAGCTGGTGATGGAAATAAACAGGGTGAGAAGCTTGAAAAAATATGGCTGAACTTTGGAGTACAGCCATTTTTTTTTCTGAATCAAAACCAGCCAGATAAGGTGGTCTGGACACCTTAAAAGGACACCCAATTTGCTGGTTCTTGCTACAGCCGTATCGGGCCGTCCCACCGACCGGAGACCCCAGGGCAATCCGAGAACCTGCTGGAGTGATTTTATCTCACAGTTAGCTTTGGAATGTCTAGGGGTTCCCCAGGAGGGGCCTGGAATCTGTGGCTGTGGAGAGAAGAAAATAAATGCATAGAAAAATGTTCTTGAGTGTTTGAAGGAGTGTATAAATCTGTGCTGTCATGAGATGGACTGTCATATAACTCCAATGGTGTTTCCACCTTACATCCAGGGAGTATTACTGAAGATGAATGAAGAAAACCTTGAGGTTCTCAGATATTGTCATTCCCTATCTAGGATCCTAAAAGGTTTGTTGTTTTTTCCCATTGGACACGATGGGAAACGGATCTTCAAAAGAAACCTCCAGAAAATCAGGAAAATTGACAAAATGCTCGATCCCATCCCCCCCACACACACACAAACAAGCCTGGAAACCTTCCTTTTTGAAGAAATCAAGCGAACTTACATAATTTCTTGGAAACAGGCCAAAGCACTGACTGAGCATTAAGCACACTTTTGTTTTGCTTCAGTAAACCATTCACTTGTCCTGAACATCTTACTCTCAAAAAAGAGTAATAAATGGAAATGGGAAGAAAGCTACTTTTAAATATCTACTATATCTCTGGCATGTTGTTTGACAGGTGAGAGCTGTCAGGATGTAGGAATTTGTATTTATATTTGGAATATCTTACATAAGGAACTCCAGGAATTCTTCTCCGTCTCTGACAAACAGATGGTCACGACGTGTTGAGAGCACAATTAAAACGGCGTAGTTAAACAGCTGTGCGTCTGGTACATAACGGAGAACTGTGGACTGTAGCTAAGATAACTGTCTGCCGTTTTTCCTTTAGAAGGATGACATAAGATTTATCGAGCTGCTGTCACAGCATAAAGCAAGCCAAGCATCTTTATTCCAAGCTAATTACCTTACCTAGCTTTGAGGGTTTTTTTTTTTTAAATAAACACATCTTGTAGTATCTCTCACATGTTTTGACGTGGTGGGATAACGAATGTATCATGCGACGCTAGGACAATTAAACATACCTCCATGTGATGTTTGGACACTCTTCCACAGCTGGAGTGTGTCATCCCGGTGTGTGGTCTTCATTTAGACTGGCTGTCTGGGAGCACCCGTTAATGTCAGGCAAACATATCATTGGTTTTTATGGCTCACTGTGAGTCGTCGGTCACATTTGCCACACGTGGTTATGCTTTTTATTTTTACAGTAATGCAGTTTGATGCAGCCTGATAGCTGGATGCCTGCCAGGGCTTTACATGGTGTGGTTCTTTATATCAGAGCATCACTTGTGGGAAGGTTCGTTTTCACGACGACTTAAATTGACTCGAAGCGTCAAAGCGAATCTTTAATTATAAAAATCACATTGAAAAATAGATGCTAAACATGTGACAGGCAAGTCTTGCATCAATCATAACATACGTTCCCCAATCATGTCCTAGTATGCAAATGCAGTTCATAAGTGCTTTTTAAAGGGTATTACACTGTGTTATCAGCTATAATACAACCTTATGTCAACTCGACACCAAATTCGACAAATCACTCAGTTATTGTGTAGCTCCAGGAACATGACCCCAGGGACGTGTTCTCCAAGTCCCTGCTGTTTCTATAGATGTACACCGTAGATGTATTGTGTTTACCTACTGTAAGTGCAACCTGGTTTTTCAGTTTTCAGTGATTTGCATCACTAATTTGAACCACACCTCTTTGTGTATGTGTCTTTGCGCACACAGGGCCTACCTGGACGTGAAAGAGTTAAAAGATATCCTCAGAGTGGACGGCTCTACACACCTGAACATCTTCTTTGCCAATTCCACTAACGAGGACCTAGCCGGAGTAGCCACCTGGCCGTGGGACAAGGAGGCCCTGACCCATCTTGGTAATAAAATGTGTTTTAATTTACGCTGGATGAAGATCAAATGAGCTCCTGCTTTGCTCTGTTCCTGATTTAGTGTATAGCTGCCACTATTATTGATGTAACTGCATCTCAGAGGTTCTGTTTCATTTCATACAGACCCCCTGAAGAGTTTATTGTTTAAGTTGTTTACTTTTAAGGTTACACGACCGAATCGATTCATCATCTGATTTTGAGTAAATGAGCCGTAGGTGCCAGCGCTTTGTTCGAACTTTTCATTCCTTTTTGACTTTCCAGAAAAAGGAAAAATTCGAAAGCGATCGGCAAAATCATTTTAATTAATTCCAGCTTCCTTACTTCATGCTTTCACTCTCACTCTTTACAGGAGGCATCGTGTTAAATCCGTCCTTCTATGGCACCTTTGGACACACTCACACCATGATCCATGAAATCGGACACAGCCTGGGCTTGTACCATGTCTTCAGGGGCATTTCAGAGATCGAGTCCTGCAACGATGCCTGTTTAGAGATGGAGCCTTCGCTGGAAACTGGGGACTTGTGCGCCGACACAAACCCCACACCGAAGTACAAGCACTGTCGAGACCCCGAGCCTGGAAATGAGACCTGTGGCTGCAGCAACTTTATCCACACACCTTTCAATAATTATATGAGTTACGCAGGTATAACTACAAACTCACATACAAACGCACAAATAATTAGTGCTCACATACAACTGGGTGTGTACTGTTATGCTTTAGCATTGCTACTGTATATTTAGCCCAACTGTACAAGCTACGTTTAATAATCTTTTACCAAACAATACAAATAATAAGCGTCCACTGGAATTTTGGGTTATAATATGTATTATAGTTCTTACGCATCTAATAATTATGTATATTATTAAAAATGAATTCAAAACGATGGGGGGCACGGTGGCTTAGTGGTTAGCACGTTCTTACATTCCTTGTGTGTGTGTGTGAGTGTGTGAGTGCCTCGGGGGTTTCCTCCGGGTACTCCGGTTTCCTCCCCCGGTCCAAAGACATGCATGGTAGGTTGATTGGCATCTCTGGAAAATTGTCCGTAGTGTGTGAGTGTGTGAGTGAATGAGAGTGTGTGTGTGCCCTGTGATGGGTTGGCACTCCGTCCAGGGTGTATCCTGCCTCGATGCCCGATGACGCCTGAGATAGGCACAGGCTCCCCGTGACCTGAGACGTTCGGATAAGCGGTAGAAAATGAATGAATAAATGAATTCAAAACACAGACTTTATATAACATATATACTTATATAACATTATAGCTATACTTATTATTGTGAAATGTCAACAAAACAAATTAGTTCCTTTTCTTGTTTACTTTATATTAGCTGTAAGAAATTTGTCGCAATTGTTAACAAAAAAGTGCTGACACTGGAGACTCCTTCCTTACAGAAATCATTGCCATATTCACGATTCTGCACTTTTGTTTGGTAAATATCGTGATATTTCATTTACTACAGAAACAGTATTGTATTTAAAAAAGAGCATTCATACATTCATATACAGCAGTGTGAAAAAGTGTTGGTCCCCTTCCTGATTTTTTTAATTTTTTGCACGTTTGTCACACTTTAATGTTTCAGATCATCAAACAAATGTAAATATTAATCAAAGATAACAAGTAAACACAGTGTGTGCCCCCCGTTAAAACATAACTTAACTGTGGATTATCACACCTGAGTTTAATTTTTCTAGCCACACCCAGGCCTGATTACTGCCACACCTGTTCATGATCAAGAAATCACTTAAATTAACCCTGACCGACAAAGTGAAGGAGACCAAAAGATCCTCAAAAGCTACACATCATGCCAAGATCCAAAGAAATCCAGGAAGTAATTGGGATCTATTAGTCTGGAAAAGGTTTTAAAGCCATTTCTAAAGCTTTGGGACTCCAGTGAACCCAAAGTGAGAGCCATTATTCACAAATGGCGAAAACATGGAACTTTTCCAAGAGTCGCCGGCCGACCAAAATTTCTCCAAGAGTGCAGCAATGACTCATCCAAGATGTCACAAAAGACCCCACAATAAAATACAAAGAACTGCAGGCTACACTTGCCACAGTTAAGGGCAGTGTTCATGACTTCACCATAAGAAAGAGACTGGGCAAAAATGGCCTGCATGGCAGAGTTCCAAGATGAAAACCGCTGCTGAGCAAAAAGAACATAAAGGCTCGTCTCAATTTGGCCAGAAAACAACCTGATGATCTTCAAGACTTTTGGGGGAAAATACTCTGTGGACTGATGAGACAAAAGTTGAACTTTTTGGAAGGTGTGTGTCCCCCATTACATCTGGTGTAAAAGTAACACTGCATTTCAGAAAGAGATCATCATAGATACAGTAAAATATGGTGGTGGTAGTGTGATGGGCTGGGGCTGTTTTGCTGCTTCAGGACCTCGGAGACTTGCTGTGATAAATGGAACCATGAACGACTGTTTACTGAAGGACAATCTATTCATGACCTCAAGCTGAAGTGAACTCGGGTCCTGCAGTAGGACAATGATCCAAAACACACCAGCAAGTCCACCTCTGAATGGCTGAAGAAAAACAAAATACTTTGAAGACTTTGGAGTGGCCTAGTTAAAGTCCTGACCCGAATCCTATTGAGATGGGACCTTAAAAAGGTGGTTCATGCTCAAAAACCCTCCAATGGGGCTGAATTACAACAATTCTGCATAGATGAGTGGACCAAAATTCCTTCACAGCCTCAGCTGTAACAGACTCATTGCAAGTTATCCCAAGTGCTTGATTGCAGTTCTTGCTGCTAAGGCTGGCTCAACCAGTTATTAGGTTTAGGGGGCAAACACTTTTTCACACATGGCCACGTAGGTTTGGATTTTGTTTTCCGTTAATAATAAAAACCTTCATTTACAAACTGCATGTCGTTTACTTGAGTTCTCTCTGACTAATATTTACTTATATTTTGTTTGATGATCTGTTGGTTTTAGAAATCTTCCGAACGATCTGTTTTGAGAATTAACTAGAAATACAAGATGAAATTCTGTACATTTGCCTTACGGAACGATTACATTCCAGTTATTCCTGTACTGTCTATATGTCACCCAACATATTTCTTTTTTTTTGCCCCTACAGATGACACTTGCACGGATTCGTTTACTGAAAACCAAGTGGCTCGCATGCACTGCTACTTGGACCTGGTTTATCAGACATGGCAGCCCAACTATAAGCCCCCTCCTGTCCCCATGGCACCCCGTGTGGTGGAACAACGTCAGGACTCGATCGCTGTGGAGTGGTTCCCTCCAATCACGGGCCACTTCTATGACAGGTGAACTGAGGTTGCTGAGAGAGGCCTCGGGGACGTTCTGTCTATTTCTGGTTTGAGTTATACTGTATTTTTAGTGATGGTGAAACACATATGGATATGACGTGCTCTTGAGGATCAGGTGTGTTGTCATTCGATATGTCTGAAGCGCCCCCCGGGGGAGGGCACATGTCCTTTCATGCCCTGTTGATCGTGGAGGAAATTGGAAATTTCAGTTTGTTTCTGACTGGAGACCTTTTTATTTTTTTTTTCCCTATTTGGCTATTTTTTTCCCAACAGCCCACATGTGTTATCGATTAAAAGCTATTTATGATCAAGTGATTAATTTACCGTCATTACAGGACCTCCCAAAAACATCCCACTGACCCAGACACAGCATTTTCTTCACTTTCATTAGATGATTCAGTCCTGTGGAACTCCGTTGAGTCACTCGGTTATTTTGCTATGTTTGTACTGTACTGATATTCCAGCACAGAGAGTCTATCAGGGAAATTCATTAGCATTTATTATCAACACATACATAAGGATGAGGTTAGGGTAACTTTACATGTGACAGGTGTAACTCACTGACACAAGCTTTGGGGAAGCCCCTCAGGAACATGTCGGGGCATGCCGTGAGTCCGTTGCTTAATCTGTGCACTGTGTGTTTGTGCATTAGTGTTTGTGTGTGTGTTGGTGTGTGTGAGAAAGAGACAGTCTAAGCCTGAGATCTGCCCGGCTGCCAAGTGCAGAGAAGTTATGCTGATCCCGTTCAGACACTTTCAGTGACTCATAAAAGTGAAATCAGAGAATTCTGAATATCTGAATATTCACAGCGTCCCATGTGAGAAAAAGACGTTTACTTACGTAATGAAAGGCTAGGATATAAGCTGCTTAATAATAATAATAATAATAATAATAATAATAATGGGGCACGGTGGCTCAGTGGTTAGCACGTTCGCCTCACATCTCCAGGGTCGGGGGTTCGAGTCCCGTCTCCGCCTCGTGTGTGTGGAGTTTGCATGTACTCCCCGTGCCTCGGGGGTTTCCTACGGGTACTCCGGTTTCCTCCCCCGGTCCAAAGACATGCATGGTAGGTTGATTGGCATTGGAAAATTGTCCGTAGTGTGTGAGTGTGTGTGTGAGTGAATGAGAGTGTGTGTGTGTGCCCTGTGATGGGTTGGCACTCTGTCCAGGGTGTATCCTGCTTCGATGCCCGATGACGCCTGAGATAGGCACAGGCTCCCTGTGACCCGAGGTAGTTTGGATAAGCGGTAAAAAAATGAACGAATAATAATAATAATAATAATGATAAAAAGCTCCAACACTGATACCACAGGATATAAGACCTGACTTAATCCTAGTTTACGTTGTCAAATTATTTTACATTGAAAGCAATTCACAACAATTCTTGATTAAAACAAAGAACTAGAGCATCCTGTAGTAGACAAGCTATAAAACATTGTGTGGCATTTAAAGTATCTTTACTAGAGCAGGTCAGGACACAGGAATTAAAAATGAGCACTTCACATCTGCGAGCACTGAGCACAAAGATCACGACACATATTTTTAATGCCTGTTCTCTGTCTCCGGCTGATATATCTCAGAACGATGGTGGTCCTCATGCTTTATTTTATCTTAAACATAAATCTGACACGAGGAGGTCACCCTGTACCTACCAGAACCAAAGGATGATTCTTTCATGATGCCGGTGATTGATTAACACTAATTAGTTTGTTCATTCCAGTGTGGACGATTTCCCAAAAAAGTCTAAAACATGCCTTGCATGCATAATAAGATTTCTATTGGACTGCATCTAAGTTGGGTCTCCTTCCTGTCTGTTGATTTCCTAGAGAAGTGGGATCAGTGTGTGATAAATGTGCCGAAGGCCGAGTCTTTCTCCAGTATGCCTCTAACTCCTGGTCTCCGCGTCCCTGCTTGCCTTCAGGACACTGGAGTCCACGGGAAGCTGAAGGTAAGACCGAGAAGCTCTAAGGATTTTACTTTCACACTTACTATTAATATCCTTAAAACGATGATGTTCGATTTCTTGATCGATCTATTTTCTGTAACAGCAGCTCTGTCAGATCACAGGTATATATCAATGTCCTCTGTTTAAGAGTTTGTATAGTGTCTCATTTTAATGTGGGTCACGTTATGCTTCTGTGTTTGTAATGCCCCTTTTCCACCGAGGCAGTTCGAGTGCTGGTTTGGAGCCTAATTTAGAACCAGTTCTTTCTGTTTCGACCGCCAAAGCACCTGCTACCAACCAGGAAAAGTGGTTCTTAAGTAGCACCAAAATGTTGCTGGTCTAGACTTAAGAACCGCTTGCGTCAGGAGCTGGGGTCGGGGCTACTGTTAGCGCATTTGATAATGTACCTTAAGTATACTAATGTTTACTACATTTTTACTTTACAGCGATATGATACATTATCAGCACACATGATAGTAGGTAGCTACATGCTAAGGCTAAATTTTTTTCTGTGTTAACGATAAAATAACGTTATGTACTTTATCGAAAATAATCTCCGTTTATACAGATTACACGGAGCCGCACATACACGTTTTATTCGCCGCGTTTGGATGCCGATGTAGGTTCGCAAAGCAATGAGCATTAACAGTAAAGCAACATCCGCCATTGTTGTTGTGTTTGTGTTTGTCGCTGCTGCGCTAACGTCGCTGGGACACGTGACACGTACACAGTGACGTCACACTCTGCGCTGTGACGGCTCTCTAGCCGGTGGAAAGGCAAACCAGTTCTTAGAAGGTTCACCAGTGGAACCAACTCTGAACCAGCACTAGCGCTAGCTCTGAACCAGCACCCGGTTCTTTCCGGTGGAAAAGAGGCATTAAGAGTTTTTTTTCCGACACAGGACAGGGGAGTTTCCAAGTCCAAGACAAAATGAGAGACTAGGATGAGAGAACTACTAGTAATTAGGATATCTGCTATAGCGTAGCACGAAACCACACCCGATTCCGCTTTAAATCTAAATACAGATACTATTTAATGAAGTAAACGGATACAGGTAATGTCATAGCATTACATTTCAAATAGTTTATTAGAGCCTTGCTTAACACACTCCTGATGAACTGTGTTCCGAATAGACTATACGGAGCATTTGGCAGAACCGCTTTCTCTGTAACCTAGCTCGTCTTCCTGAGAGCCTGATGCATTGTGGGCTTTATGAATATGTCATCAATGCACTATGAAGCCAGACGTCTCTTCAACCTCATACCCGTCACCCTCCTGCTCGCCTTCTCAATACGCCTCTGATCCTCCACTCCAGCTAGACCAAGGGCTGTATGAAAAGATGAAATCAGCAACCTACCTAAAGTAGGCTGCTTTCTCCCTACTCCTCTCTCTCTCTCTCTCTCTTTCTCTCTCTTTCTCTCTCTCTTGCTATGTGTTACTTCCCTCGCTCTCCGAAACAACTGTGTAGAGAACAGTTTGGGCAAGGAGGTGGAATTTGGTTTTTATAAATAGTCTGCACAGCTGTGCTGCTGAAGAACTCTTTGACAGCTGCTTTATTAATTATTGTTTGCGAGCACGGCTGGCATAAAAACAGTGATGCGTCAGTTTGTCAGGATCGCGTCTGGGAGGAATGTTCTTACTCTGCAGATCAGCGTGTGTGTGAGTGTGAGAGGTTTGGACCCGACGCGAAGGGTATACGTGCAGAATCCTGTGCTGCCTCTTTAAATACGGGGGGCCTCCGACTATTGAAAGATTTCACGTTCTAACAGAGGGGGGCACCTTTAAGTAGAGAAACACATTTCCTTGCTATTACTCAGAACCCTACAATCAGAGAAGCACATTTCCTCGCCATTACTCTTGAAACCTGGCCTCGGGGTATATTTGGTCATTAGGTGAGGTATTAAGACCCGTCGTGATTCGTATCACGTCAAGAGAAAGTGTGTTATCTGGTAAGAGATATGCGATGATAATTAACCCTGATTGATGGATGTGGGTCAGGACAGATTGTTAGCTTCCTGGGTTTTCCATGCAATTAGATCATTTCCTCAAACGATCCATAGATGGAGATAGACTGCAATTCTCTTTCGGACCCTCAGCTCTTTCGGGCCTGTGTTCTTGTTCATAACAGTGTCATGCAGAAACATGTCCAGACTTGCCACTGTAGCTGTGTATAAATGCTTCCCTGTTTTCTGTCTTGGAACAGTTTCCTCCAAATGGTGGGCTCCCCCTTTAGAGCGCCCCTCTTACGCGCGTGTGTGAGCATGTGTGTGTGTTTGTCCTCGTTCGCGAACCCTGAAACCCCTCATGCAGCTGCTTGGAACTGTTTTTGTTTGTGCCTTGTATTTCTTGGCCAGTGACAACTTTGCAACATGCCACCTTCCCACAAATGCCCTCCTCTTCTGCCACACAAACCCCCGTGCTGAGCTGGCATGGGTGGTACAGACGCAATCCTCTTAGCGCCCTGCTTCACCTGTTAGCCATGTCCTCATACCACCTCACCGCCTTCCCACCCTTGGACCATCGTGGTCAACAGGGAGCAGTCCTCACATAAATCTTTACAGCTGGGAATATTGTGGCTGAGTAAAAGTAAAAAAAAAAAAGTGGTAGAGTACGAGTGTGGGAATTATGTAGGGGAAAAAAAAAACCCTGTGGATTCTGGAAACCATGCCGAAACCAGCCAGGGTAGTTAAGGCCACTGCAAAGTGCATGTGGTTTGCGACATCCACATGAGACGAAGTGAGACTAGCTCTGGTTCAAAGCAGGGGACTGTTGCTGGGGAGACTGGACTATAGGAGACTTCCACGAAAAACATATGGAAAGGGGGTTCCTTTTTAAAAAAAAAAGAGGCCGGTTAATGGAATCTGTATCCAGACGTTGTATTAATCACACGGGCTGCTTTGAACGTCCGAGAACAAGGCGGCCTGTAATGTGTGCCATGCTTACACGTGGCTCAAATAACAGACTGCAGATTTACATTTGAAACCTCACACTTTCTTCTGTGCAATTCAGCATTGTTATGGTTTGGAAAAAATCCATGCTACCAGCGCTAGGAAATGCCTTTGTAGCATTGAACAGATTAAAAATGTTACAAGTTGTGCTTCAATAAAATCAAAAGTGTTTTGCTTTATTGCAAAGGTAGAGTACATATATAAATATCCTTCATAACACATTCATAAGCATTTTATAAAGGTTTATTAAACGTTTATAGAAAAAGCTGCCCTTGAAACGCTTTACTTTTATTAACATCCAGAAAGCATCTCTAGGGGCTTCGTAAACGACGAAGTCTTAAGACGCTACTCATAGGGTTTCATAACCATGTTATGAACACATAACCTATTACCACTCACATGAATATCGTTCACTGACAAATCTGTCATAAGTTTATTACACAAATGAAGCTGGTGAATGTATGCACGCATGGTGCTTCATAACAGTGTTATAACACATCATTCATAACAGTGTTATAACACATCACTGATTACTGTTTTCAGTGTACTTTATCATTGTTATAAATTCTACTGGACTTATATTTCAGTAAAGTAAACTTCGGTTCCATGCTGCTGTATGTATTAGACGGATATACTTCAAAAATGTAAAAAGACAAACAGACATGACAAGTTATAGCGCTTTATGAATGTCAATGACAAGTTAATGTCTCGCTGATAAAAGAAATGAAATTTCAATTAAGAGCGAAATAAAGGACGATCGAAACCTCATTATATGAACAAAGTCACCTAAAAGACATTCATAATGTTTTATAAATACTTCAGGGTGCTCTATTAAACACTTGTGAATGTGTTATAATGCATTACAGATTTCAGCAAGGGAAAATCCTTATATCTGCGATCAAACAAACAGTACTTTGTGTTATACTGTACTGAGCTCCGAAGGCCCAATGTAGGAACCTTTCAAATCAAGTGTCACCTAAAAATCCAAGTTGTTTAGAATCCAGCCCCTGAAACAGCACTTACTCTTGCCTTCCAAAAACGTCAACTATGAAAGTAGTTGTATAAATAAATTGATTTGACGACTCTGGGCATGAGGGTCAGACCGAGACAGTAAGTCAGTGTACCAGCTGTTACATCAGCACCAGGTTGGTCTACGGGTTCTAGGAAAACGAGAGGCCACCAGCTCTCCCCGAGTGCAGCGTACGTGCTCTAGAGCACTCTTCATCCCCTTATTATTTAGCGATTCAAATAGAATTCAGCCGCCGCTTCTCCTCGCATCGTCCTGGTCCCACGTGATACAGCGAGGTCAGTGCAAACAGACGAAAGGCTCAACCTTCAACTCGCTGCAATTAAGTTGGATGCCATCCAATTGCGGTTTCCCCCGACTTTTTTTTCCCCTTCTCCTACAAACGAGAACTTTCCTAGACAAGCTTTCGGCCCCACGGGATTAGCTAATCAAGTGAAAATGCGAGGCACTGATTCATGGAGGAATTCTCAGGTCACCTGGAAAATAGGGCCTACTGCTGCAAAAGCAAGTGAACCTCAACGAGAAATGCCTCAAGGACTCTGCGATTAGTCCACTTTGGAGCAGTTCACATAATAAATGATGCTCATTCGTCTTATGAAATGACTACCTACCGATTACGGTTATTACGGTATTATGTTTGTAAATACTTAAATAGGAAAATACACTTTCACACACACACACACACACACACACACACACACACACACACACACACACACACACACACACACACACACACACACGGCAATGCTTGGATTCTTGGTTGTAGTTTTGTAGTGTCCACGATTTTATTATTATTATTATTATTATTATTATTATTATTATTATTATTATTATTAGTCTAGAAAAGTTAGCTCTTCACTGGCCACACACACGCTTAAAATAATAAAAGTGTCGATGGTGCGGTCTGGAAAGCCGATTCAGTGCGCAGTTGATTAAACACTGGAATTTTGTGCGCTACCCAGAAATGAGGTTAGCAAATGGGTTTTGTCGTTGCCAGCTTGGATTTGCACAAAGGAAAAGCATCAGCGTCTACCGTTCTCGCCCTTCTCCCTCGCGCCATTTGATGAATGCTAGTGGACGTCACTCCAAATATGGCTGGACTGTTGCATATGAGGTGTAGCCGGAGCCTTGAGATGAGACACCCACATCACTGGGCAGCCCTGCTTTCCTAGCTTTCTGCTGATGGAAGCACATTATGGTGGGAAAGTGCAACTGAAAAAAAAAGAGAGGAAAAAAAAAACAAAGCAAGCTTGTTATTAGAGCATTATGTGACCTTGTGCATAAAATAAACCGTTTAGCCACAGAGAGTTGGTGTGCCGCCAATTCGTGGCAGGTGATTTGAGTTCCTCTATTTTCACAGCACGTACTAGCCATTATATCCCCATCGGTTACGCTCAAGCTAAATTAATGCTGATAATCCTAATGCTAATCCTAATTACACACGTACATGTAAAACTTCGCACACGCTACATTTCAGCCTATCCGTTTTAATTACCGACATAACCGAACTTCAAAAGCGAACACTTCAGCATCTCTTACGGTACGGTATATTGCCTTTTAAACGGCTTATGTTTGAAGAATTCGATCCGTCGACTAAAGCAGTTTTGGGACATTACAGGTTCGTACACCACATATTTCTCCAGGAATAGAATCTGTTTGATAAGCAGAATATTTTGAATAACAATGGCCCGGATCCCGCAGTCGGAATTGCAGAGTTATTATTCTTTGTCTGAAATGTGATTAAGTAAAACCAACCCAATATCCCTCGCTGAATAAGAGAAAATATTTGTTGGCGGACTTCAGCCAAATTCCACTCGAGCACACGATCAAAGGCATTACACCATTTTTCCGGATCATCAAAACACACATATGCTCCCACAGCTATGCTTTGACGAACTGATACGCACACATTTACAGCCTACGAAATTCCCCTGGACTCCTGTGATTTAAAGTCTAAAATAGCAGCTGATAAATGAGTCCTGTTTGCTTATTAAGTTTTTAGAAAGAAGGCCAGCTACAGAGGAGGTTCAACAACACTAATGCTTACTGTACAGTATGCCTGAGACCTGGCTAACAATAAGCAGTGGCTTTCCTCCTCGTAGCTCCAGATTCAATCCCGAGTTTGTATTTTTTTTTTAATTTTTTTTTTTGCTGAGATTTGCACATTCTGCTTGTTACTGCATAGGTTTCCTCTTTGTTCTCCAGGTTCCCCTGACCTCCTAAAACATGCAGTATTTGGACTGGCTATGCTAAATTGCCCCTTGGCATGAATTTGTGTGTGTGCATGGTGAATATTCAGAGTATGTTCCTAGCTTGTTCCAGTTTTCCAGTATCCGTTTTCAGCCTGACCAGGATAAAGCTGTTCAGTCAATCCTGTCTACTGCTAATATTAACAAGTTAGTTATCCTAGTTAGGGCTTCTCCGAAACTCTGTGTCGTATGTACAGCACACAGTACTCTTCCTTTGAGAGACACAAAGTTCTTTAGGCTGTTAATTGAAATTGCCATACATAACTGGTTGTTATCTTTTGTCCCTCAGGTCCACCAGATGTTGAGCAAGCATGCGAGCCAAGTGTTCGTACTTGGAGCCCACACAATGGCATGGAGGTGGGCCTGGTACCGCCACCGTGCCCACTGCAGGGCTGCATGCTCCAGCTGGAATTTGCATACCCGGTCATTCCTGAGTTGCTCACAGTCTGGGTGACATTTTGTTCTTCAGAGGAGATGGCTCTTCCTGCCATCCACAACATCATATTGCTTTGTGTAGGCGGGCATAACCTCTCTCTGGGACCCAGCGATGTGTTCTGTGACACGCCTCTGACCATCAAGCTGGACGTAAAGGAGAAGGTGTACGGCGTGCAGTTCTTCACCATGGAGCAGCACCTGGAAATTGATGCCACTTTGCTCACATCTAAGCCCAACTGCCCTCTGTGCCAGGATTGTGAGGAGCTGCATTACAGACTCCTGCGGCAGCCGGCGTTCGGTCACTCTCCCAAAGGCATCGAGCTCAGTGACGCGGCACGCAGATACGTGGACAGGTAAGAAGTTCTTCATTAAGTTCCCCAAAAGATAGATAGAATAGAAGCCTTTATTATCGCCACATATACATTACAGCACAGTGGAATTCTTTTCTTCACATTCCCCAACTGAGGAGGTTGGGGTCAGAGTGCAGGGGCAGCTATGATACAGCGTCTCTGGAGCAGGGAGGGTTGAGGGCCTTGTTCAAGGGCCCAGCAGTGGCAGCTTGGCTGTGCTGGGCCTTGAACCCCGATCCGCTGCTCAACAACCCAGAGCCTTAACCAATTGAGCAAAGGTTAATTGATATAGCCACTTACATTAAGCCACTTAACACTTACATTACAAGCTCTCAAAAGGAGTTTGTACAGTGAACCATTTAAAGGGTCATGAACATAACTATAAACTTGCAGGATAGAGTTTTACTAAAACAAATATGCGTCTCAAATACTCATGATCCTGATTTTGCACTTCAGTCCTTTTCCTTCTGCAGTTATTGGCTTGAGTAAAGAGCAGGATTAAATTCAACATCACTCTCTGACAGCTTAATACACCCACAACATGTCATCCTCCATTTTATGTTTTGGCTGTAAATACACTTAAAATAAATAATCTATAAAATGCCATTCAAGGCCAATATTAAATTCATTACTGTGACAGCATAAATTAATTACTAGCGTCATCCCTTTAAAACCACAGAGGAGATTGGCAGAGACAGCATCTTAATCAGAGACATTACTTATCTCCAGACATAAGACAGTTTTTTTTATGTCAGGGATGTTTGTAATTAACATTCAAGTGAGCATCTTAAGTCCATATTTTCTATTCCTAATTTTTCTTGTGTGCATTTTTACATGAAGCATCAAGAGGGTGATTTTCAACATCTGATCTGTAAGACGTCTGTACGCAACCGGACTCTGAATACACACAACTTTTCCCTGCATTAATATAAACATAACATTTTCTTGGATGTCTCAAACATTCATCATTGCGCAGTCCAACAGGGAGATAAAAATCTTTGTTACTATTTTGAGTACCTTGAGATAGATCGTTTGAAGTGATTGTACCTTCTTTATCTTCCTATTAGCAATAGAAACTATTTTATACCTGGTATCATTTTCTGACGTCCCGTTTTCATCGGGGGGTGGGGGGCACGTTGGCTTAGTGGTTAGCATGTTCGCCTCACACCTCCAGGGTTGGAGGTTCGATTCCCGCATCCACCTTGTGTGTGTGGAGTTTGCATGTTCTCCCTGTGCCTCGGGGGTTTCCTCCGGCTACTCCGGTTTCCTCCCCCGGTCCAAAGACATGCATGGTAGGTTGATTGGCATCTCTGGAAAATTGTCCGTAGTGTGTGAGTGTGTGAGTGAATGAGAGTGTGTGTGCCCTGTGATGGGTTGGCACTCCGTCCAAGGTGTATCCTGCCTCGATGCCCGATGACGCCTGAGATAGACACAGGCTCCCTGTGACCCGAGAAGTTCGGATAAGCGGTAGAAAATGTACGAATGTTTTCATCTGAGGTCTTAGATGTAAACTTTTGACTCATGCTCAGTGTTGACTATTTCAAGATGTCAGTGATAATTGGCTGTTATGAACGCTGCTGTATTCTGGCTCTTCTCTGTTGCCAAAAAACAGGATTGTAACACAGATTTTTATTGACATTGGATTAAAGATTTGGCTCAGTTTGTGGTGCTCCTGAACTTCATGCTGCACCGACAAAAATGCCTTCACACATCTTCACCTTTTCCTCTGAACATAGGTGCATTATTAGGCGACCCTCAGTAATCCTCTTACTAACGCAAACCACATTTCCAGGGTGGGAGATTCTGGTGGTTGCAGTATCATATGGGGTGTCTCTGAATCCTTGGATTATACTTTCCACCCTCCTTTCTAGGAACTGTCAGAAAATATTTCCACTTGGAACTCATTGTAGATATGGGTGGCTGGGCCTAGCGTGGTGAGGATGAGAGGGACTCTTACTGGGTGAAGCCCAGCCAGGTTTAACCCATGTTACATAACAGATATCCAAAATAATTCCTGCTTTTGCAAGAGACACAGCAGTGCCATGGAAACTTTAGTTGATCCTCCTTCACTGTCTTCAATTTGATGCCGATACATCGAAGGAAACCCTGTAGCAGCCATTACTCTTCCTCTGGACGTTCACAGCTTTATGGTAGATCACGGATGGCTGAAGAGTTGACGTGAAATGTTGAATTTGTTTGCAACTGAGAACATCAATTCCTCTGCGGTTTCGGGAATATGATGAGTAATTTAGCAGTGACCTGTTGAAGTCCTTTGAAATCCGAACTGCTCTGTCATTGAGGTAATGATTCTATGTCAGTATCTGCGATGCTTGAAATCTAGTTTCCATCCATTTTTTTTTTTTGTAATCCGTCCAAGAAAGCCTTCATCCTTGACTTCGCTTACTAAAAACAGCTACACTATTGTTTTCATTCGAGAAGCCACACTGGATGAGATTACTCGAAACGGCTAGTGATTTTGTTGTTGTCCCGCTCCGTGGTGCAGATGTATAGCTCTGTCATTTTTTTTTTTTCCAGACCGGCATCGGATGTCTGAAGCCGATGGCTTGAAAAGTATTTTCTGTTTATCAAGTGCTATCACATTATCAATCATGTTTGATTTCCTTTGATTTGTGTGATGCCGGAGGAGATTCTTCATGGTCAGAAGAAATGCCCAGCTTATAAGTAAGAAGTTTGTGTCTATAAGCATACACTTTACAAGCAAAGAACCATATTTTCCATATGGAATAGTCATAACAGGAAATGGCAAATCCATCTCATTTCCACAACAGTGTTCTTTCCGCCTCTCAAACAATGTTAAGCATCCTTGCACTGCTCTCTCTCTCTCTCTCTCTC
This sequence comes from Tachysurus fulvidraco, assembly GCF_022655615.1. Taxonomy (NCBI): domain Eukaryota; kingdom Metazoa; phylum Chordata; class Actinopteri; order Siluriformes; family Bagridae; genus Tachysurus; species Tachysurus fulvidraco. The sequence continues at coordinate 2,158,317 of NC_062543.1, read as the reverse complement.
TCTCTCTCTCTCTCTCTCTCTCTCTCTCTCTCTCGTGTTCTCTTTTATTTGTCTCTCAAGCATTACTCCAACCTAAGCACAGTAAGTGCTCCATTTGCTTATGAGTCATAGACGCAAATACATCGCACCATCACACCTAAAGCACTGCCAGTGTTTGAACGATGGGCTGCTATCATGGTTACGATGACATATTACCTCAGCTTATGCCATGTCATCAGTGTGTATTTATGCTTTGAGTGCATGGACTTGTCATTAGTGCCTGTGAAATGGTTCGGCTTAAGTGACATCATTTGACACATCATCGAGTCCTCCACTCCAGAGCTGCTGAGTGTGTGACAGAAAGCCTCCGCTAATAGAATACAAATGAATCTGTACGGTGCGGCTGTTGAGCAGTAGATAAAAGCTGCCTTGCAGATTCGAACTCCTTTTGCGCCGCCGGAGAACTCGTAGCCCGGAAAATTGGGATCTCCCGATCAGGATCTTCAAAGTTATCTTAAATAATTCCAGCATATGAACATGTTTTTTTTACTGTGCTCTGGTCTGATTGGAGGGGGGCACGGTGGCTTAGTGGTTAGCAGGTTCGCCTCACACCTCCAGGGTCGGGGTTCCATTCCTGCCTCCGCCTTGTGTGTGTGTAGTTTACATGTTCTCCCTGTGCCTCGGGGTACTCCGGTTTCTTCCCCCGGTCCAAAGACAAGCATGGTAGGTTGATTGGCATCTCTGGAAAATTGTCCGTAGTGTGTGAGTTTGTGAGTGAATGAGAGTGTGTGTGTGCCCTGTGATGGGTTGGCACTCCGTGCAGGGTGTATCCTGCCTCGATGCCCGATGACGCCTGAGATAGGCACAGGCTCCCATGTGACCCGAGAAGTTCGAATAAGCGGTAGAAAATGAATGGTCTGATTGGTGGCTTCAGGCGACACCTAAAATCTAACACTTCGGAGTGGAGAAGGAAATCATAAAGTGTGAACTCCATCATCTTTCCAGTCTCTAAAAACTTAAAGTTGCAGCTTCTCCTCTGAGCTCAGCCAGTGGATACTCCTTTCTTAGATGGTACATTATCTTGATAGACAAAGTTCCTCCATTTGGAGAAACTGAAGAAACTTCTCACTCATCCTCATCTACTTTTTACTAATGTTCCTCCTGTAATGGAAGCTTTTGTAACAAGTGAAAGAATTTAGCTTCCATACCGTACACATTTCTCCTGGACAATGGTGGGATTTTTCCAGGTTTCCTTTCTTTAAATTTTAACCTTATTTTCTCCAGGTTTCTTTGATGGAAATTGCGATCAACGAGTCGGATTTTCCACATTGCATTCTGACTAACACACGGTATTCATATCACTTTCATATCCATCCTTCGCATCATAGTGTCTTGATATGGTCTCGGTTTGACATCGGAATAAAATATGACCTAACGATCTCTGGATGAAAGGCAGGATGATTAAAAAGTTGTTCAACAGATTTCATTTTCCTGATATTTGTAAAAACCTTCAGAGTCAAGTGTTTTGACTTATTTTGCCGGATCAAATGGAGCGGTGCTTTAAAAAATCTATCACCTAGCCCTTACGCTATGAATGGACTATGAACACCTGGCTCCGTGTTCTTGTAATTAGCAATTCTGCTAGGTAGAACCACATGCACGAAGCCTTTTTTTTTACCCATCGACCCACTTCGAGGAACGTCTTAGATCTTTTGGAGATGAAGTACTTGCAGGAGGTTAAGGTTTACATCAAATCCACTCTTCTAATAGAAGTTTAGCTGTGTCCAGGGAGGATCATAAAATTCAAAGCCTCACCCGATGTTTGGTTTAGAAAGTGCAGTGAATGTCCTTACTCGCTAATCAGTGCAAGCAGCTCTCATCGTGCATAGATCTCGAGGTGTTAAAATGTGGGTCCGCAGGAGGGTTTAGTGTTTAACCAGTTCAACTACATGCAGTTCGATGCCTGAAAGTCTTGTGAATTACTGTAGCTGAATTGAAATAAGCCAAACCAGAGAAAACATTAAACACTGGGCTATGGGAGTCCAAATTTTTCCATGTTTAATATGACAATAGATTTCTTCCTGCCTTAAGCACCACGGCGTAGTTAGCTTCTTCAGATACTATTTGAAAAATGTTTTTGTTTCCTGTCTGCCTACCATTTTTTTTTTCTTTTTCTTTTTATTAAATGTGCCAAGGATAGGATGCTTCCTCATCGTCCTGTTGTTCTTGGCAGCTGGCTTGAAGGAAACCTCATGCAGAGTGCGGTTCTAGTATGAGGAATGCTATGAAAATCCAGAGGATTTCATACCACTCAGAGCACTGTAGAGTGAATGAGGTCCAGATACTTGGTTGGTTTCACCGAATTCGAATCTGGTATAGTATGCTCGTTTATGGAGGCTCAAAAAAGGCAGCGTTGTACAAGAGAGTATTGTAAAAAAAAAAAATTGAGGTCACCGAACCGGATGGCCGCAACGTGTGATGTGAAGATGGAAAGGAGCATGTTGCCATATAGGTGGTTTTTTGGTTACTCTTAAGTTTTAAGTATTGCCAGGGTTTGGTCGTGCAACACGTGTTCCCTCCTGATTAAACTTGCCATATGAGAAGAAGGATCAGGTTTGCTCCAACTCAGAGTCAAAGCTATGCTTGGATTTGCCAAATGTAGTTTTAGATGGGGGGGAGGGGGGGGGGCTAAGTGGTTAGCACGTTTGCCTCACACCTCCAGGGTCGGGGGGTTCGATTCCCGCCTCCGCCTTGTGTGTGTGGAGTTTGCATATTCTCCCCGTGCCTCGGGGGCTTCCTCCGGGTACTCCGGTTTCCTCCCCCGGTCCAAAGACATGCATGGTAGGTTGATTGGTGAGTGAATGAGAGTGTGTGTGTGCCCTGTGATGGGTTGGCACTCCGTCCAGGGTGTATCCTGCCTTGATGCCCGATGACGCCTGAGATTGCCTGAGACGCCTGACGCCAGGCACAGGCTCCCCGTGACCTGAGGTAGTCGGATAAGCGACTGAGAGTGAGTTTTAGATAAGGTTTTGTGCTATACCAAATTCTAAGCTCTGATCCCACGGATACTGCAAGCAGTTTGTTGGATGTGGTAGCTCAGGTGTTGGGCTACTGATCGGAAGGTCATGTGTTCGAACCCCAGGTATGCCAAGCTGGGCCCTTAACCCTCAGTTGCTCAGTGTCTGCTAAATGCCGTAAATGTGTCCTCAGGGGGTTTTCACATGATTACTGATTCAATGTTTCCTGTGATTCAGAAAGCCTTTTGTTTTTTTTTCAGCACTTCTTCAGAGGTAAAACTGTAAAAACCTTTTAATCTAATCTACCAGATTTTATTTACTAGTGCAAGAAAGTCATGTTGCAGCTCGAGCAAGGCCCTAAACCATCATCTCAAACCACCAAAAGTTTCTATAACCGATACCACGATAACTTATTCTACACTAGACCAGATGCTTCTAAGGTCTAATCTCAGGACTATGACACTCTCAGAAAACTTTTTTGGATGATTAATGATTCTAGAAGTCCTGAGACTGGGAAACTCTCTGTTCCAAGGTTCTAAATCATACCTTTCGATGTTCCCCCAGAGGCACAACCAATGAACCTTATAAGGCTTTTTAACAGCTCCGATAGTCATTGTTGGAACCTTAAGCAGGGCCCAGAATCCTCATCTATTAACTTCACATTTACATCATGTTGGAATATGGGAGCCATTTTCACATTCTTTTAGAAAGAAACAACAACAATTTGTTAAGAGTTTTTTTAAGAGTAATGATTATCGATTTCAAAAATGAAACCTTCTCCAAGGTTCTACATAGTTCTACCAATAAGAATTGAAAGACTTATGGTTCTAAATGTAATATTTTTGTCCTATGAGCTTACACAACCAATGAAGCATCCTTGACCAAGTAACCAAAACCTTCATCCAAGAACTTCACCATTTCTTCTGTGAACTTTTGAAAATGGGGTTCTAAAGGTGAAGAATGGTTTAAGCTTGCTAAGAGTTTCCACATGGAAGTCCTTTCTCTTAGTCCTTTCTCTTCAAACGATCTTAATGGGTTCCTCCTTCCATGAAAGACAATTGGTGTAACACTATAAGGGTTCTTTTTCTATGATTGTACGTGTTTATAGAAAACAACTTTTTCCTTGCATTCCCATCATCACGGAAGTGTGGCTAGTGTAGTGAGAAATCTGTTCAGCTTTATTGCTAATGATTCTGCAACTGGTGAGACGTGTTCTGTTTAGTCCTAGGTTTTTCATAAGTCGATGCTTTAAATTTGACTATTAGACTGTTGAAAATTGGGGGCACGGTGTGGCTTCGCCTCACACCTCCAGGGTTGGGGGTTCGATTCCCGCCTCCGCCTTGTGTGTGTGGAGTTTGCATGTTCTCCCCGTGCCTCGGGGGTTTCCTCCTGGTACTCCGGTTTCCTCCCCCGGTCCAAAGACATGCATGGTAGGTTGATTGGCATCTCTGGAAAATTGTGCGTAGTATGTGAGTGTGTGAGTGAATGAGAGTGTGTGTGTGCCCTGTGATGGGTTGGCACTCCGTCCAGGGTGTATCCTGCCTCGATGACGCCTGAGATAGGCACAGGCTCCCCGTGACCCGAGAAGTTCGGATAAAGCGGTAGAAAACGAATGAACAAATGAAAAACATTCACAGTCAGTTTTTTTTGTTTTAATGGCTACCATCTTAACGTCTTAAAGTGTTTTATGTCAATTATGTCAAAGAAACAGTATGTGCTTAAATATTTGATCGTTTGCATGTATGTGGGAAGGCGAGGATAAGGTAAGGAACGCGTCATTCTACAACGATTAAACGAGACGAGCATCCTGCAATAAATCCATTGACACATTTGAATACAGCTCCCTGCTGTGCATGTGTGTGTGTTTGTGTGTATATATATTTGTGTGTGTACTTGCATGAGAATGTCTCTCATTTTTTTGTTCATTCTTGGTTGATTTTTATGGGACTTTCACTGGTATGCGCTTTAGTGATTTTCGCTCCTCAGCCTCACATTTGGCTCGAGCACAAACGCAAACAGCCGCATAAAACTCCAGCCCTCACCATTCATCTCAAGTGCTAATTTGAATGATTTGTTTAGCCTCTTATTAAAAGTAACTGCTTCCCTGCCCATTAGAGCAGGCACCTTATAAATCTTGGCCTCGCCTGAACCTCCCGTGTTTGCAACAGCAGCCGCCGTGCCCGAGCGCTCCACTAATTTGGCCTCGCCGTTTTTGTTAATCAGCAGAGAGAAGGGCTTGTGTTCCCTCTGGGGAAACCGGCCAACGCAAGTGCAAATAATGAGGCCTTTGTATGTTTTTTTTTCCTCCTTCCCTTCTCTCATTCATTCTTTTCTTACGAGCTGATGTGTGTGTGCGTGCGGCCGAGCGAACGTGTTGTTTTATAGATGTGTGGACTGAAAGGCCTACGGAGTAGATGTTGGAGAAAGCCTCCTGTCTGTTTGTATTTTTGTGGATGGTTGGCATGCATGCATTTGTTTGTGCATATTGTGTGTGTGTGTGTGTGTGTGTGTGTGTGTGTGTGTGTGTGTGTGTGGAGGATGAGGATCTGTTCAGAAATTAATACTACTCGATGGTCTGTATATGACCTGCTATTCAATCCCAGCATGTGCCTCTGTCAATATTTCTTCTCGCCACATCCACTCACACTCTCTCTCTCTCTCTGTTTCCCTTTCTTTCCCTCTCTGGCCTTCAGAATTGTTTACCTGTAGCTTTCCTTTCACTTGTTTGCAAGTCCAGTCTCGCAGACTATCGAAACACACGCAAACAACTGACGTTCAGTTATGCGGACTGGATGTTTTCTCTCCTGGTGCGTGTCTTGTTTTTTGGCCCACGTGGTGTTTATTGAGTTACTGTTTTGTGGAAACCCGGGCCATGACTGCACGCCAGCTATTTGTTTGTGTCTGAGTGAATGCAGTGGAACACTGAAAGAGACGTGCTTACTCGCACCGACATCAAAAATAAGCCGCCCACTTTGTTCGCTTCCCAGCGCGGTATCGGTTTCAATGCGGCACAGCTAAAGGGAGCAGAGGAAACCCTCTATAGGTGCGATGCCTGGTTCAGGCCATGCGGATCTGACGTGTCGTGTCGGATAACTCATATCGAGAAAGACGAAGAAGTGACTAAGAAACATTTATAACAACTGCCATTGTTTTATTTTGCCATCTAATTAACAGATTAGAGGAACTAGAGGAATAAAACTACTGCAAATAGGTATGCACTAAGTCCATGTACAGAAAAATCCTTAAATAACATACTGGAATAATTAACCATTAGTGATTAGTTCATGGTTAGAAATAGGTTTTGTGTTGCTGTGCCACTTTTGACTAACACCATGCTCTCAGAACAGATGAGACGCCTGATTAGAATTTTTCACCGCATTCTTCTTTAAACATTCTGTGTTCATCACTTCACTAATCAGACTGAACTGAAATCAAATGTAGGAAAGTCTCTGAGTACCACTGAGCTTCCTTAATTAAAATAATTAACATCGTTTGCATAAATGCATGTGATGGATGTTTTAAAAACCAAGGTTGATGAATTACCGCCAGCGTTTTAACCATCGATCAGCTTTCGTTTTTGATCCACTGAATTTCATTGCTGGGTCTGCAACCCGAACTCACTGCTAGTTGACACCCCCTGGCATAGCAGATTTAATCAATGTGCTAAATCTTAGCCTTTGGCAGCTGAAATCTTTTTTTTTTGTTCCTTAAACGACTTGTTCGAATAGGCAATAGAGACTGTCAGTTATTTTATTGCTTAATAAAGTGCTTTATTATTCACTTTATTCATTCAAATAGTCACATTTTGCCGTAAAATGTTCCAGATGTTATATCTTTTACATAATGCTTTGTAGTCTGTATTAAAATACATAAATGAAAAGTAAATGTATGCTAAATCAGAGGGTTTATTCGTTTATTTTACGAGCATATAAAGGCCATATAAGGGCCAAAAATGATTTGTTATACATGCTATAATAGTTATGACCTAAAAAGATATATCTGGCAACTCTATGTAGGTAGCTTAAGAAATAAGTGCACGTCTAGACATCTAGACATCAGCAAAAGGCACTGATGGCATTAGAAGAGATACTCAGACTTGAACTAGACTTAATGTACTGATAACGTCTTCCCAAACGTAGAGGAGTAATAAACTCATTGGCCGGGTGAACTCCGATTCCTTCGGATATCGGCTGAGCGCGGGCGCTGAGGAAGGTGACTGAGTCCAAAGGAGGATGTCATTGCCTCATTTCGCTTTTCAGTCGTTTAAGTCTACAGAGCCCAAGATCTGTTTTAAGTGCAGCTCTTGGATCGATTCCATTCACTCCCTCCAAAGCTTGCATTTCGTATCAGCAAGCATAACTAAATGCAGATGAGCTTGGAGAGGCCCGAAGTCGAAATCCATATGCACGCTAATTGTAATGCCTGGTTGGAACCCACGAGTGATGGCTTGCGAAAGTGGAATCAAATTATGATGGTTTACAACAAAGCTGACCTAGGATTAAAGAATTACAGGCTCGTTTACTTCAGGCCTGTAATGGGATTTTGGGGTCATGAATTTTTAAGGTGGTTAAGAAGGCACTCGATCCAACCAGAACCGCAGCCAGGAAATAAAAGTTTGTGTTGAAAAATCTTCATTAAGATCACACGAGGCATAAGAAAATTTGTATCAGTACTAGCAGAGTCTGAATAAACATGTGTCTCTTTTTCTTAGCTACTACGTGTTAATGATTGGTTCATGAATGTTATCAATACTTTGCTTCGCTCCGGAGTAAGCACTCGACCATTGTTTTTGTCTGAATATAAGTTAACTCCACCTTTTTTTTGGTGTTTAGGGACGTGGTGTATGGCGTGATGTACACCTACCAGGTTCAGACGATCTCCAGATGGGGAGACAGCGAACCGTCTCCTCCTCTATTCCACCATCTTGGAGCACCATACTGTGGAGATGGGATCATCCAAAGGTGTGTTTATGCAACAGATCTTCAGTTTCATCATTATCATCAAGCAGGAGTCCATCCAAACATTAATGATGATCACATGCCTGCTGCTTTGTATTGATTCCTATTTTCTTTTGGACCCCCCAGTTCCCAAGGAGAACAGTGCGATGATAAGAACAGCGTAAACGGGGACGGCTGTTCGAGTCGGTGTAGGAAAGAGCCGTTCTTCAACTGCGTAGGTGAGTGACAAAAAACAAATGAAAGCTATCTCGATAGTTCAACCCACTAGTCCTGAAGAGTGAGGTCTTTCCTCATGATACCTCACAGAGAAGATTAACATGCTCAGAGGAGAGCACTAACGTCTATGATCTTAGCTTCCAGGCGCTAAGTCACGAACCATGATTTGCTGTGGTGTCATTGCATATTTGAGCTACTCATGGGTAAACATGCTTTCAGGAGACTGTTGCATGTATGCAACAGATAACAGATAATATGACTAAATCCCAGTCAGGAAGACAAAGATATTTACAGATATTTCACACACTTTGGGGTTGTTTTTGTAAAAATATGAAAATAACAATTTTTTTGGCAGAATGCTGGAGAATATGGAGAAACAGACCACAGTATCCAGGAATCTAAAAATCACTGGGGTTCAGACTTACTCAATGTAATTTGAGTTACAATTGTACAAAATCCTCTATATCAGGGGTGTCAAACTCTGGCCCGCAAGATCATATCAAATGTGCACTACAGCTGGCTAGCCGCATGCTCCGCTAATACTACAAATCCCAGAATGCCTTGTCTTGCCTTGACGCGTAGTCACAAACAGCAAGCACCCCTCATTCTATGTTGACAGTCGTTAAAGGCAGGGTCTCCGATTTTTGAGAAATGCTTCAGAAAACTGAGTCGGGCCGAATAATAAACAAAAATCAAAACAAACATGTAGCCAATGAGCAGAAAGGGGCGGGGCTTGTCAATATGGGCGGAGAGAGTGTTCGGTGCGCATGTGTGACATTAGCAGAAAGCGGTTTTAACATCAACATGGAGGATAAAAACAAAGAAAGAAAGAGAAGAAAGACTTACCATAAGGCAAGAAGTAGGACGTGTTAATATAGGATCAGCTTTCCAGCGCTGGAGAGAACTGAAGGAACAGGAAGTTGGCCACATATTCACAGGTTGGAGTTTTCCGAGTCAATAACTCCTGAGCTAAACGCTGTTACTACACAAATAACACCTCTTTCCTATCGTAGTAATGTAGAGAGGCAGCTACAACCGCGTTTTGTGTAGTAACAGCGTTTAGCTCAGGAGTTATTGACTCGGGAAAGAACACAGGAGTTGTTCCAAATCCTGTGTTTAAGCAAAACTAAAGTTTGTTTCCATATGAAAAAGGTTGAACATTACATATCAGTTAATTGCAGTTAATTTTTCAATAAATATTCAGTTTGGCCCGTGACTTTATCTCAGTTTTATATTTTGGCCCACTGTGAATTTGACTCCCCTGCTCTATATAATCGTACTGCACTTTCGGTCCAACATTTTTAAAGTTCCCCACTCACAACTTTAGTACCTACCTGCACTGCAAAGAAATGTCATATATGACCTATGGATAATGTGTATAGAGACATTACAAAAACAAATACAGCTTGGAAGAGATAATTGAGTGCATGGCTAATGAAGCTAGCCTGTTAACAAAACTAGCACAAAGACTAGCATTAATATGTAACACACAGATTTTAGCACATTATTTAATTGTCTTTAAAAGTTACTGTATATACAATATAGATACTACTGTTTAAAAAAAAAAATCCTGGAAAAGCCACACATACGAACGTTAAAATTCACTACACGGGTGTAAACGCCACAGACGTGATTTGTCACTTGCTAGTGTGACTGTTGTGTTATACACTTCTGAACCTGAGTGTAATCATGCATAATTCAAAATGTGTAAGAATCTCCTTCACACATATGCTGCTAGACTTGTCTATACACACACTTCGTTTTCCTTCCTCCAAGAATTTTCAAGCAATGTGACATCCCCATCATGTCTGGAAGACATTTTTTTTAAAAGAGCAGGCCAACAAATTCAGAACGGATGCTTTGGCACCTTGTCCGTGTCTTTGCTTTATGCATAAAGAAGGCTTTTCCGCCGCTCTTTGGTTTTGGCCGAAACCCGAAACCTGTGTCACATCAAACTTGCAGCTCCACACATATGGAAGTTATGTGCAACGTGCTTGTGAACATGAAATTAACATGTTTCGTCAAAACGGCACATGTAAAGAGTCACGTTACATGTGATCATAGGCATGGGCAGATTTGGAACTGTTTGCCTCAGGGATTCTGATTCCAGCAAGTGTGGACTCTAGAAACACTGGCAAATATCTAAAGCGGACCTGACCTTCTGTCACCAGCCAGATGTCACCTTTATTTAGATCTAGTGGAGTTCTCTTGATCTGTTCTCATACAGCTATCACGGTACCTGCTATTTTCCTCTGCCTGCATACTTTCACAGGAAGAACTCACATCTGTGTAGCGGCTTGAATTGTTTGTAGATTTCACATGGAAACTGAAGAGACCATCTGCCCGTCTGTCTGTCTCTTTCTCCCAGACTCTCTCTCTCTGCCTGCCTGACTAGATTTTAGCAATATTTTAAGCAAAACTTGACTATCCACTTGAAATTTTGACGTTAGTAACATCATGTAAACAAGCTTAACTATCAGACACAGCTAGCTAGTAATGCTGTACACCATAAATAAAACTGTCCATAGCTAAACTAGCTAGCTTACCCATGTTAGCACCAATCATACAGAATCAAAGGAAATCAACAAATCACTGGTTTAATTATATATAACTTTTTCAGGTCTACCTTACTTAGGTTGCATTATGAATAGACATCTAAATTGTTAGCTTGGCTAAAGTAAACTCGACATCAACCAAAGATAGAAAACTACTATGATTTTAAGCAAATCCTCTAGCCGACAAGTGGATTACAACTAAACCAAAAACCATATAATAATTTGCCAGCATTACCTAAACTAGCTAGCGTAACTCTAGGAGATTGTGCCATCTATTGCCTTTCTATAGCAAAATTAGCAGTCAGTATGAATAGACAACTGGGTGGGTTAGCTATTAGGTATTAGCTATAACATTACTTTAACACTACATATTAAGATTTTACTGAATATGAAGCCCCTAGCATTGCCTGTTAACAAACTACTCTTACAGTAAATACAAACCAAAGTCATAGACCGCTGTGGAAACCTTAACTAAAAAACTACAAAGTAGATAGCAGATATCAGGCTAGGTATACTTCAGCAAACTACAGCAAACCAAACCTCTAGCCATATCTAGCCTGGCTTAAATCACTTTCCAGTATTTTCTTGCAGAACTGGCCTGGACTAAAGATATTAGTAGTTAGCCTAGTGATACCTTAACTATATTATCTAACATAAACATTACCTCAGCTGTAGCTTTCCGAAGTATCAAGCTAGCTATACGTTATTGTATTTTGTAGTAAAGCCTCTAGACATGCGCTTATTGTGAAATTAAAACGAATAGCTACTGTATGCTTGCTTGCAAGCTAGCAATGACAAAGCTTAGCATGCACAAGATTAACACTGACACTACAAGAAGAAGGTGAACCATGTAGCTAGTGAAGCATTGCACTTATGACACCATGTGTGTGTTTTCTTTCTAACTGCAAAAAGTGTAGTGTGAGAGTGTGTTTTCGAGTGTGTTCGAGAGTGTGTGTGCCCCCTTCGGCAGCCCCACGTTTCAACATCGGCAGAGCTAGGCTGAGGGGAGCATTGGAATTTGCGTAGAGGCCAACTTGGCACAGCGCTTCTCTGTCCCCCTTACTGGAACCCCTGACTCTGGGAGGTTGGGGGGGGGGTTGAAAGAAAGAGAGGGATAGAAAGACCAGGACGAAGAAGAAGGGAGTGCCAGATGAGAAGGACGCAGCGGAGGGAGGACACAATGGAGAAAGATTGATTGAGAGGGAAAGGATGGAGAGAATATGAACGTGAGTGGTGGAGAAATTGGAACAGGAGGAACAGAAGAATAAGAAACAGCAGACCAAGAGATGGATAAGGACGCGGTATCTGGAAAAGACATCTCTCTCTTTCTCTCTCTCTCTCTCTCTCTCTCTCTCTCTCTCTCTCTCTCGCTCTCTTCTCTCTCATATTCATACCCTGTCTGTACATCTTGCCCCTTCCCCCACCTCCTTAAAAAAGAAATAAATATGATAGTTCCCTAATCTGATAAATTCATCATATCCCATTACTCTCGCAAATCCTTTTTTCCGCACCTTGGCCATAGCAGCAGGACTCTTCTTTCTTTTGCAAAATTCATCTCATTTTTTTGTCGTCCAAAACCAATCTGCTTTGACCTGGCAGTGAGGACACATCTGTTTGCTCTTCCCTTTCTCCTAGAGATAGGAGAGGAAAGGTAAAAAAAACAAAAAAAACAAGGGATGACACCAGAAAAGCCTTGTTTTAAAAAAAAAATGCTCCTACTGATAATCTTTGGCAGTGATGCTTCCTTGTCGTTTTTTTCCCGTGTCGCTGGGTTCAGACTCATGTTATGGACTTTCCTCCTGTTGTAGTGCGTAGAATGAAAACAGTAGGCAGTCGCAATGTTAGTGTCAGTAAAATATGAGGAGGTTTTACCTCAATTACAGAAAGTCTAGACATCACTGTTTTTTTAAACTAGATTAACATTTACAATTACAGCCTTCACATTTGTGATCTTCACAGAAAGTTTAACCTCCTCTGTGTTTAGGACTTTTCATACCTGTTACAAAGTACTAGCACTGTAGACTCCATCCCTAAATATTAAATGTCTCCTTACAGAAAACTTCACCATCAATGACAACACATTTCTAAGGCATTTATTCTACAAGTCTCTATATTACTGTAGATAGAGCTGCTGAAAGCTAATCGACACACACGGAATCTAGGTCTCATTTTACACCGGTGTGGCACTTTTGTGTTATCTGGTCACAAAGAGTCATAATGTAATGCTATTCTGTCTCTCACAGGCGAACCCAGCATGTGCTACTACTATGACGGCGATGGAGTTTGCGAGGACTTTGAACGGGAGGCAAGTGTAAGGGACTGTGGTCTATACACCCCGAGCGGTTTCCTGGATCAATGGGCCACGACGGTTGAGACGTCCCACGAGGAAAGGCTCTACTGCCCAGCCGAGGTGGCATCGGGATACCCTGCGATCACCAAGGTAGAACCCATTTGATCATTAAATAACATGGTTAACAGAAAGTTTAATGAGTTTATGAAATTATTCAGAATTATTTTCCATTGAAAGATTAAATAGGTGGGTCAGTTTACCAGGTTGCTTAAAAAGATATTTGATTACATGTAAAATGCCCCTTTTCCACCGAGGCAGTTCGAGTGCAGGTTCGGAGCCTAATTTAGAACCAGTTCTTTCTGTTTCGACCGCCAAAGCACCGGCTTCGAACCAGGAAAAGTGGTTCTTAAGTAGCACCAAAACGTTGCTGGTCTAGACTTAAAAACCGCTTGTGTCACGAGCTGTGGGCGGGGCTACTGTTAGCGCATTTGATAATGTACCTTAAGTATACTAATGTTTAATACATTTTTACTTTACCACGATATGATACATTATCAGCACACATGATAGTAGGTAGCTACATGCTAAGGCTAACTTTTTTCTGTGTAACGATAAAATAACCTTATGTACTTTATCGATCACAACCTCCGTTTATACAGATTACACGGAGTCGCACGTACACGTTTTATTCGCCGCGTTTGGATACCAATGTAGGTTCGCAAAGCCATGAGCATTAACAGGAAAGCGACATCCGCCATTGTTGTTGTGTTTGTGTTTGTCGCTGCTGCGCTAACGTTGCTGGGACACGTGACACGTATACAGTGACGTCACACTCTGCGCTGTGACGGCTCTCTAGCCGGTGGAAAGGCAAACCGGTTCTTAGAAGGTTCGCCACTTTGAACCAGCACCAGCGCTAGCTCTGAACCAGCAGCCGGTTCTTTCCGGTGGAAAAGAGGCAAAAGATAATCCCTAGAATCTTGTGTTAAGGAGTGCAAGGTATATGTAAAGCATATTAACTTTCGCTTGTGGTTTATTGCCCTTCTTTTGGGTGGATGCTTTTTATAATGCCACTTTATTTAAACCCTATAGATTCAAATAAAATTTACATAAACCTTTTCCTCGCTGTTAAAGTATATCTGAACATACATACTGGCATTACTGTGACGGACATTCCTTTAGCAAAACCTGCACTTGGCAGGAAGATGCATTCTCTTTCCTCCTTGTAAGACTGAAGATAACATCTCTAACATCCAGAAGACCCTAAACATGTCTTTCAGAATTACACACCAACCTCTGTGTCAAGCAGACCCTTGTGCACGGTGACCTGGCCCCGTTACAGCCAAGGTCGGACCGGGTCGCTTTAGTCGGAGAAGATCAAAGTCAGACAGAAAGGAGACGGATGAGGTCATCTGAACCTGAATGTTAGTGTGCATATGGAGGACGTCAAGCCTGTAAGCACTTGACGGATGAATTGAGAGAATTTGGCGTTTAGAGTGCTTCTGAAAAATCAGACTCTTGCTTCTGTTCCTTCTTTTTTCACCAGCTGTTTCATGCAAGGTCCATTGTGGTTTATAGTATGGCGAATAGCGAGTGCAGATAATTCTATCTCAGAGACTTCCTTTATACTAAGTGGGCTTGTCAGGTCATTGTATTCTTGGGATTTCTCTTTTTTCCTACATCATTCAGACATACTCACATTAAAGGTTTACAATGAAAACCTCATCAGTCAAACCAAACACAGACAGTTGTGGTTGATAAGAAATGGATATCTTGGATCATCCCTGCAAAGTTCCATATCTACTTCTGAGTGTCTTGTACTGTACGTGATCTGGCGGTGATCTAGTTTTGGAATGGCATATCTTTAGCATACATCTTCATAATCCCATCCAGTCTCAAAACAGAGTGCGTGAGGTGTATCTCTTTAGAAGTAGCAGCAAACAGTAAACACATCCCCGCCTTGCCTTGCTTTATCCGGGCCTGTCGATGATCAAGGTGCCTGCACCATTTTCTCTGCGCTGAGATGCATGCTTGTCGTTGCTTTGTTGATATTGTGGTCTTTCTTCATTTGTTATGTCCCTACAATCCGAAGATTCTGTGCAGGCTCTGCTGCTTCAAAGGTCGTGTTGGGCCAGCTTCTCCCACAGGGAATGAAGTTAGTTGATAGGGATCAGTCCGGATGCTTGAAAGGAACCCATGGAAGATGGAGTAAGGCGGGAATGGACTGTGTCTCTGTCGAAGATGCCAACAGGCCTGCAGCCACGGCTGCTATCCACCATGAAGAACACACAGCCTTTTAGGTCAAACTAGCAGATTTTCATCGTTGTGAGAGCCATATGCGAGAACACCCACCCACCCACCTACTAGTTACAATCCCCACCATCTGACTGTGTGAGTATCTCATTCGTAGAAAGAACAGGATGTCTTTGCTGTGCTGCAATTTCTATCTGTGTGGGCCAGACAGAAATGTTCTTGGCCTGGCTCATCTACAGCAACCCACTAGCACTTTACCGACTTTTACACGCTCGTTGTTTTGACCTGCGCCTTGAAGTGAAATGGACCCTCGATTTATCCAAATTTCGACTTTGCAGTATGTCAGCATTTGGTGGAGTGCATCTGGGCTGGAGCATGGTCAAGAAAACAGCATGTGGCAGCATGTTCGTACATAATGCTTCCAGAAAATTCTGCACGGCCATTGCTTGTGAGCTGGAGAAGCCTACTTGCCTGGTTACATTCCCAGGCCACGCGGTGAGTGAGTCGTGTACTTGGGTATAAAAATATACAGACAGACACCATGCAGAACAGCAGGATTGTGGGAGCTTCGGCCAAATCCAGCATTGTCCAGCGCCAAAGCTGATATCCCATCCACTGGTTAACGGATCTGCCCCTGTTTTTTTAGACCATAATAAAAGTTGGTTAATTTTTTGTTCAAGTCATTTCAGGTTTCCGTCACCTGTTCAACACAAGCGCAGGCTCTTTAGAAAGGCTTATATTGTTTGTATCGGTTACAATTTTATCCGCCTTAAAGTGGTGGATCCAGGACCTATCCAGGTAATTCTAGGTTCAAGACAGGAATATACTGTACAATGGATGGATGTCCATGGTAGAGCATCCCACATGATAATTTGCATCCAAGTGCAATTTAATGTAGCCAGATCACGTGGCATGATCTTTTGGGAGGTGGAAGCAAAACAGGGAACTCTGTAAAATCCCACGTGGATAGAGGGAGAATTTTTACAGTAACCAGAGCTTAGGATCAAAACCTGAATTCTGGAGCTGTGACGAGGTACAGTATGTGCCACAGGGTGTAGCGTCGCTCGCTCTGTGCATTTCAAACTTGAGCTTGGGTTTCTGTATGAGTGGAGTTTGATATGATTTCCCATGTTGCTCATGGTTTCCTTGAGGACTTCTGATTTCTTCCTACCTCCCAGAAAAAATTCCTGTTGATGGACTACCTAGTCTAGATTTCCCAGTAGGTATGAAAGATTGAATGCATTTTGCCCTGCTTCACATCCAGGGTGTGTTTTCTCCT
This sequence comes from Tachysurus fulvidraco, assembly GCF_022655615.1. NCBI lineage: Eukaryota > Metazoa > Chordata > Actinopteri > Siluriformes > Bagridae > Tachysurus > Tachysurus fulvidraco. The sequence continues at coordinate 2,141,773 of NC_062543.1, read as the reverse complement.
CCTGCCCAGTGTTCACTGGATCCACCATGTTCCAGACAAATGATCCGATCAAATTTTTGGGAAACCAATTGTATTCATCCTGATATCAGAGCCACTATTATATATATTATATATATTTTTGGATAAGCATACATACAGTATGTGAAAGAAGCGTCCAATGATATAACATTGGGTGAATTTAAATGCTTTTTGAAAAATAAAGAAACTCTTACAAGCCTTCATGACAGACATCATTGCAAATGCATTTTTCTTACTGCTAAGTATTTTACTGAGAATTTTTGAAGATTATATAAATGATAACCAAGTAATTAGAAACCATATCCTGTGAAAGCTATGTAATATTGATTACTCATGACTGATTGCTTGTTATTAATTTCCTTTTTTCTTCAGACACTGCCATGACAAAGTGCATTAGCTAAGATCGCATTAGAGAGAGTTAATGATATTTTTACATTACACTGCTCATGTAATTATGTACCAAAATTACCAGTGACACAAAATAATCAAAATGATTCATCATTCTCCTTTTCTCTTCTTATGCCCAGCGGTGCATGCGGTGTCGGGTTAATTAAGGTAGCCCCACATCCCAAACATGGCCGAGCTGTAATAGGACACATAGTCCTTCCTAAGCAATATGTATTCAGTGCTTGAACAGAACATCCTGTTCACAGAGCTGTACCATAGGGATGCTGCTTTTAGCTGAGGTTGGCCTGGAGGGGATTTTGACAGCATCTCGTTCTGCACTCAGGTTAACAACAAGCATGTGTTAGCATAGTAGAACACTAGGGTTTCAATAGGTTATCTCTCCAGAGCCCCATGCCACAGTGGGCACTGATGCAAGACTTAGTATTCTCAGGAACCATGCAGCACAATAATGACAGGCATGAGAGCACTGCTCCCCATGCAGCTACATGCACACGGTGCTCACGCAGAGTTTTTTGCATGGCCGACTGGCTAAAAGGTCACATTAGTAATAGCTCATTTCATTGCAAAGTCACTTTACGATAATGGTTTTCAGCTATGCTCTCGAGGGCGTGCGAGTGTGTGTGTGGTATAGCAGTTTTGCCAGCCTTCTGTGTTTCTGGTGGCTTTGGACCATCCCGTGTTTGTGCGGAAGTTCGCCGAAGTGTTTCAAAGGCTGCCTGTATGATTGCTTTGCTGGAGTTAATAGAGACTGGCTGAGGTATTTTACACGGTCTGAACACTTAACGAGAAAGTGCCTGTGTTCAGCGGTAATTAAAGAATGCATATTGCGAGTACGGTGCCAAAAATATATACGCTAAATTTTTATGATACATGCTAAGTCTGTATACATACGAGATATATGGGGCACACGGGTACACTGATGTCATGAAAAACTGTCGCTGTGAGTCACTTCAGAGCTTTTCTGCCAGTAATATACTTTGACTTTTCTAGTTTAAGAAAACATAATTATATTTATCCAAAACAAGACTTTTATTTAGTCTACTTTCTAAAATTGCCTTGGTGTCTGTCTGCAAATGTCATATTAGCTTAACAAATGCAGATGTTTAAAACCTCACGCAGATTTTCCTCACATGGTGAATGCCTTGGATGGTATTTGGAAAGCTATGTTTTTAGGTATTAGTTTTTTTATCGGATCAACTCAACTCAAAAAGCCTACGATGGTCCTGAACGTTAAAACAGGCTCAAAAGGTTTCAATGACCTGCTAGACACTAATAAACAGACATTTTGTCAACAGGACCTGACTCAAATTAGTTAATGAACCTGTTATTATTTTCTCACCAATCTTAGCATGAACAGAGATCACTGGAGTCACATCACTTTAACTAAAAATAAATGGGATGTGGTAGCTCAGTGGTTAAGGTGTTGGGTTACTGATCGGAAGGTCATGGGTTCGAAACCCAGGTCCACCAAGCTGCCACTGCTGGGCCCTTAACCCTCAGTTGCTCAGTTGTAAGGCACTCTTGATAAGGGTATCTGCTAAATGCCATAAATGTAAAGTGCTGTGACCAAGAATATGGAGGGTTGTCAAAGTGAGAACTAATTTCCAGTAGGAAATGCTAAATTTGGTTGGAAGAATCAGCTAACCGGTTAAAATTTATTGTCCAATCTTCAGTCCATATACTGTAACTTCAGGTTATTGTTCCAACTAATCAGGAGCCCTACCTTTCCATTTAATGATGGTTAATCAGCTATTAACAGTAGCTAATGCTTTTCTGGAAGGATAACCTGCAGGAACCCTGCATAAATTTGCCCAGCTATTAACACTGAGCACAGTGTTTAGAAATTTACGCAATGATCAGCAATCTTGCTTGTCCCAACTTCCAGAAATGTAGCTCACAGCAGGTTTCCTTTTCCAGCTGGAGATAATGTCCCACTTCCTTAGTCTGCATGCACACCGAAAGCTAAAATCTACATCATAGCAGAAACACTCAGTAACTGAGAAAAATACAGCGGTGACTTTGCCATACCACAAAATCTTCTCTTGTTTCAATTATCATTAAAGCGTCTGGTTTTCCCATAAGAGCCCAGCCTCTAAAAGGCAACCTCCATTTACACGCTTGGCTGTTAACACATCAGATTTTAGGGGAGCATGGCCAGCAGCTCTGGAAGGGCTAAGGGAGAATGTCATTTATGTTAAGTGGAGGTGGTTCGCTTATGGAACGCTCTCGGGAAGCCATCGGCAGACCGCACATTTTGCTCATGCACCCAAAAGTGGCACGTAAGGCAGCCGTGGCTTTGGCTTGTCAGACAAGGAGAAGCCACGGGTTATGGCACAGTTAGTCCAGTTAGACATCAGTCTTGTCTCCTTTTTGCTAACTCAGACCTGCCTCAGACATTTACACACCTTGTGTAAGGGATCTGTTTTTAAAACTTGAATGCTGGTACAAGTTATCAAACCACCTTTTCTCCAGTAATGACCTAGGAATCCTGAATGATTAAGATTTGTGTAGTTAATCTGAACTTTCCTGTATAGACACACCGCTGAGAGTCCCAAACTTATCTCTCACCTCACATGAGAATTCTTTATGCTGATTTTCCTGCTTGAAAGCTTCCTGCGTGATGCTTGACTTTCAAAGTAAATGGAAAACGCTCGGAGAAATAAAATCCCCCAGTTGTCACGACCGAGGATGGAAGGAGACAGACCCGTATGCAGGATAGCTTCAAACGTAAGGGGTTTAATAAATAATGAAGACAAAGACAGAAAAAGACGATAAATAAACAATACAAATGACGACACTTAACAATGACTAAACATAACGAAGGGAAAACGTAACTAATGATTCCGTTATGCCCTATGGCTTAAATCCCTCACTTTAAATATAAAAGACAATGATGACACAATATGGATCGGGGTGGAGACAGGGAGGAGCAGACGAAGGCGTGGCAGACACGTGACGAGAAAGATAAACAAAGGCACTTGGCCAAAAGTCCGGGCTGAGTCCTGACACTAGTATGTGTAGCTAACAACAGACAAGTGTATAGTTCATCGTTATAGATATTATGGATGCATCGGAAAATGTTTGAAAAAAATTCTAGCTAAAATTCTATCGAAAAATGAACATAATTACTGTGCGTAACATGTTTTTACGAATACAGTATGCAAAACTGTAAACAGTTCACTTCTATCATTGACAATAACTGGAGGAAATTTACTAGATTGTTTTTTTTATTTTTTTTTGTATTGATAATTTATTAGATTTTCGAATGATTTGTTTATTAAAGGTAATTCTTTAATATGTAAATCGGCTTAATGCAGCTCAATAAAATAAGATGGCCTAAAAGTCTGCAGTCAGAAGAGTTTATGGAAAAATAGAAAGGTAACATTAAAGAAATTAAAAATGATCTAGCAACGTTTTAGGGGGCCACGGTGGCTTAGTGGTTAGCACGTTCGCCTCACACCTCCAGGGTCGGGGGTTCGATTCCCATCTCCGCCTTGTGTGTGTGGAGTTTGCATGTTCTCCCCGTGCCTCGGGGGTTTCCTCCGGGTACTCCGGTTTCCTCCCCCGGTCCAAAGACATGCATGGTAGGTTGATTGACATCTCTGGAAAATTGTCCGTAGTGTGTGAGTGAATGAGAGTGTGTGTGCCAAGCGATGGGTTGGCACTCCGTCCAGGGTGTATCCTGCCTCGATGCCTGAGATAGGCACAGGCTCCCCGTGACCCGAGAAGTTCGGATAAGCGGTAGAAGATGAATAAATGAGTGAGAGAGGAGTGAGTAGTAATGTTTTACAGTAAATATACTGCAATGTGGACCTAGTTCATGTTTTATTGTTTATTACGTGTAATTACGTAACGAGTAAGTAAAAATCTATAAGAACGAACGTTTCTGGTTGAATTATGTTAATGTTACCAGTGTCGGAGGATCAGGGATGAAAAACCACTGGTTTTCTGGGTAAATATATTCAGAAAAAAAACCCTATTGGAGAAGCTGCACCTGCATGAATTTTGGGTTCTATTCTGCATAATGTTGTTTCCAGCTAGTCTTTCGAAGTCTTTAGCGGTTAACCGAGATTTGTGTCTGGACGTTTGGCTCTGAGGTTTTGAAAGAGCATTACCTCACGTGGAAGGCTCTAAGCAGGGTTTCTTGTTTCGTGATGGTAAAGCAAACCTCACACAGGTCTCCCCACAAATGTCTCACAGATGTTTCGCTAGCTGGCAACAACCTTTCCTGTTTGTCGTGAGAAAAAAAAAAAAATCACAGTTTATCCAGCACATTCAGAGAAAATAAACTGATTTGTATAGACAAACCAAGAATGTGCACTCTCTGGGAGATGAATATTTGTGCAGTTAAGGAGGAGAAAAAAAAAAAATCACAGGATCGGTAGGACCCTAAAGAACCTCGGGTGAGCTTGTATTCTGAGAGCATTAGGCAGGTAGCCACGTTTCAGAAGGCTTATGAGATCGTTTATTATTTCCTGAATTGAAACGTCATAGATCATAGGAAAGTAAACATGAGCTGCCCGCAGCATATTTGTTTTCAAGATGGAGTTAAGGTGGAACTGATGCAGATGACCCCAATACCCTTGGTACCTGCTGGTGATTTGTTTAGGTTGTAAACAGAAAGCAAGTGCTTTTTTTCTCCTTTAATCCATGGCCTGCTTTGCTGCCAGCTCTTGCAGCTGTTCCTGAATTAGCAGTTTAGAGCAGAAAATCAGGCACAAGATTCCTCTTGAGGATCTCGAGCTGTGCGCTCTCAGTGTCTGACCTAGCTCGAACCCCCCAACTGCTGTGCTTCTCTGGAAGTTCTATACCAATTCTTATTTTAAAATTTATTTAAAGTCATTTGTTATCTGTTTGACTCATCTTCGATTCCTAAAAAGGACAAAACTCCAAAAACTCACAGGAAGTTATTCTCTGCTAGGTTTTTCTAATAGATTTTGTTAGGAATGAGGTGTTTGTGCATCTTCGGGTAAGACGGAGATTTGGATTACAGACCTGACGACCTTTTGCGTATGAGCTCCTCGTTTTAGCACCAGCTCTCCTAAATTTATCGACGTCCCTTGATTTCCACCACCCTTTTTTTTCTCCTTAATTTTCAATTTAGTCATTTTGCTTTCTGTCTATTTAAATAGACGGCGTTTTGATCGTGTTGATATGGAATAAAATATCTCAGTAAGGGTTAGGGTTAGGGTTCTTCATAAACCATAGGGTTTTGCATTCGGTTTATGAAGATAATTGGCAAGAATCCCCCCATTGGCAATTGGCAAGGTACTGGACAATTGGCAAGGTTAATAGTTAATAGTTTATTAGGGACATTATTGAAACTTTTTTTGGTCAAAAATGGCAAATATAGAGAATAAAGGATAACAAGTTATAGAGAAAAAAATAGGACTACTGTAGATAAAATATCGATAAAAATAGAGTCTATAAAAAGATTAAATGTAGCTGGAAAACAATATATAACACTAAATTCCTGAAAGAGGAAAAAAAAATCTAAAAATCGTTTTAAATTGTACAAATTAAGTGCAGAATTCGCTGCTTCTAATCATAAAAAAATTCAAAATAAAAAGTAATAACCACAAAATGTAGAAAAATGTAAAAATGTGATTGATTCCAGCGTCAGCGTTTAATTGTCATATCGCCAAGCCCTCGTTAGCCGAGACGACATTCATACGGTTGAGGAAATACTCCTAAAAGGTCAGCTCCCAAGGTCTTTCATCTTGATTTATGAACAAAATATTTTGAAGACCAGGAGAACCTGGTCTGTATCGTGTGATAAAGGAGAGTGCATGAAAAAAAAGCCCTCCTTCTTAAAAACTTCACAGCTGGTCTGAATTGCATCTTGGAAGCACATTGTCAAGCCATCCCAGGCGGGACTTTGTTTTCAGGAGTGAACGCTGGAGGATATTTGCTTATAATTAACTTCAAAACATCCAGTCTCGCCGAGATCCATGTGGTCCATGGTAGATGCACACCATACTCCAGAGATGTTCTTCCAAGGTTTGGGTTTGTTGACCAATCCGACGGAGAGAATCGTCGCCTAAGGATGTGGGACATGAAATAAAAGAAATCTGGTTCCATTATGCAAGGCGAGCGAAGCCTACTGAGCTGTCTTCAACTTTTTAGAAAACGTGTCAAGTTTTCTGTGTCAGCAATGTTTTTTTAATTTGCATATTTTTACAGAATGAATATGTGCCTATGCTGCATGACAGGAATTCACGAATCTCTTGCCTCCATGTTCTGATCAAGCGGTGTAACCTGACTGCACTTGGCATGTCTCGGTAGCCGTTCCTCATCGAAACGAACAATCCTTCACGCAGCAAGTGTGCTGTTTCTTCCACCAATTTTTTTTTTTTTTTTTTTTTTTTTACTTTACTACCGCCCATTGCATTCTTGCAACTTGTGGTTTCTGATGATTTATTGTACATCATTTGTTTTATTGGTTTATTTTCCCCCGTGTGTTGCTTGTGTTAGACCTTGCTTTGGCTGCTGTGTTGTGGTTTAATAGTGATGTCACAGGGCTGGAATGCTGTCTATGGGGAGACTTTTTCTCCCTGCTTCTGGACAGGCTTCCTCCCAGACCTGGTGGGTGGGGGTCTGGATTTATTTACTCTCCTTAACAACCAAATCAAAATAATGACAACTCCATTTGGAGGTACTCATACAGTAGGAGACTCTGCAATTATATAAGAGCAATTTGGGGAGGTGCTGTTGGTGGTGATGGTGCCTGTGTGAAGACCTTTATTAAGGTCCTGTACCCAAAGCAGTTAGGTGTTCGCATGCTTGCAGGCTAGGAATAGCAAGCCGAAGTGGCGCCACCCATCGGCGGGGGAAAACCGACAGCCTCGGGTCTGGCTTTCCACCTTGTCTCAACCTTTAGTTCTTTTGGAGCATCTGCTCACAACAACACTGTGAGGCAGATAGTTTTATCTGGGATGTTTGTGCTCAGATTACTCAGATAAGTTTCGTGCTCATATGACTAATATCAAATTTCATCGGGTTCAGTGGAAAACAGTCAAAACAGTGGAACAAATGTCCTTGTTCTTTTGTTTTGTGTTTTGTTTTTGTATATTTAGGGGAAAAAAAAGATGCCCGGGCTTTAGTCTGGAACTCAACCATGACTGTCATTCCTCCATCCATCCATCCATCCAGCAATACAAGAAAGAATAAAAAAAATAAGCAAACAGATGCTAACATAAAGCTTACAAATGCAACGAACATAATAAACCTAACACGCAGCTTCAGACACCAGCTCAGCCGATTATTTAAACCACAGACACGTCTCACCTGTTCACATTCAAGACCAATCAGCAAAACAGCCCCATGATCCTAGCAGGACTGTCTCGTATTACTTTGTTTTAATGTGGCTGGCCTTGTCTGCCCTCAGAGCTACAAGGATTTCTGGTTGGCTCTTTAGCATGCAACTTCAAAATAATTTCATGGGAAGGAGGAGGAAAATAACAATATGACAGTTCAAGAGAAGTGTGGAAGCAGTTATAGCTTTACAAGCCTGCATCTGGTTGAAGTGATTCCAAAGAGAATATCAATCATAAAAAAGGGAGGTTGAAGGTAATAGAAAAGAAGACGAGCGTTTATGATGCGCGATAGTGAGTTTCAGGGTTTCGTACAGTATTATTAACACTTATCCTACATTCGTAATAGCAGTTGACAAGTCACTTGCGTTTTGCGTCTGGTGCTTGTGTACAGACTGCTATGTTTTAGGACAGGATAATATGAAAGCCAAAGAATAAATAGGAACTAATTGAACGCAGGAGCTAAAGTTCGTTCATTCATTCATTTTCTTCCGCTTATCCGAACTTCTCGGGTCACGGGGAGCCTGTGCCTATCTCAGGCATCATCAGGCATCGAGGCGGATACACCCTGGATGGAGTGCCAACCCATCACAGGGCACACACACTCTCATTCACTCACACACACACACAACGGACAATTTTCCAGAGATGCCAATCAACCTACCATGCATGTCTTTGGACCGGGGGAGGAAACTGGAGTACCCGGAGGAAACCCCCGAGGCACGGGGAGAACATGCAAACTCCACACATACAAGGCGGAGGCGGGACTCGAACCCCAACCCTGGAGGTGTGAGTCGAACGTGCTAACCACTAAGCCACCGTGCCCCGTAGCTAAAGTTGCGGGGAACTGAAGAACATGATGACACAAGCCACAGGATTGCTCCCAGGAATCGGTGACTTGAGTCAGTGGCTTGGATTACCTTTCCCAGATTTATTTTTACATTGCTGCTTTTCTCTTCCACAGACCTGCCAGTCCAAGGTGTATGACTTGTCTCATGGCATTTCCCAGTATGCCTGGTTTCCTTGTCGAGAAGCCCAGCAGGTTTCCTGGTACCTGGTTTCCCGCCCATACTGGCTGAAGGTGAGTTTACCATCCCCCATCCACACATCTCCCCACGAGTCAAATTGTGTTCAATTCTTGATTCTGATTGGTTGATTTAGTTTCTAGAACAACAGAATATTTTATTGTTTCTATACCAACTAATACGACTGTCAATATCTTCAAAGAGCGGGAAATTAGTCTGACATGTCATTCTTTTTAATAATCGTTTGCGAATAGTTGCAGGATAAGTAGAATATCACCGTTAAACTTTTACTAAAGTAATCGACCGCTGCAACGTGTCTGTTCACAGGCGTTTTTCTCACACCCGATGGTAGCCACGGCAGTCATCATCCACCTGGCGGCAGATGGGACGACCATTTTTGACTCGGTGCAACCTCAGACGCAGTGCAACATCTCTGTGCAGCTGGAGGACACCAAGGACAAGATCCACAACTTAGGTCGGTAGAAGATCATGATCGAGTTCAGAACGTTTACCTGGAACATTTTAATATGTACCTTACCAAAAAATTGGATACAAGAGAAGTCCTATCGATTGTTGCATATTTTTGTAATTGTTAACGATGGTAGATCTGACCTCAAACACCCCCCTCCCCCTCAGGTAATTGGCGCCTTAGTTGCCGCACCAACCCGCTGGTGATCCCCGTGAGTCATGACCTCAGCATGGCTTTCTACCATACCAAGGCTATCCTCCTGATATTTCGCTGCCCATTGGTGGCCATCTCCGGTGTGGGTCTACGTTCCTTCCAGTTTTTCGACCCTATCACCATCAGCAGCTGCCAGAGCAATGAGATCTATAACCCCATGGGCCAAAGGTGAGTTAAGAGGTCTCCTAAAGTGTCTGTTAACATCCTGGAAGCCTTTTCTCAGATATATCACCATCCGTCTTAACACATAACACACAGTATGAATTGAGTGTGTGTTAATTGTACTTCCCAGGTTAGAAGTGTTTGAATACTTGGCATGAATACTTGTTGGCTTGTTTAGGGAAGGGGCTGATCATTGTAGGTCTGCTTTCATGGAGCATTCTTTCTGAACCTTGGAACGATTGCAGAATATGTCGCTTTAGAGCATGTAGGCTTGCGAAAAAGTAAGCACTAGATTTCACCCATTTGCATTTTTTTCCATGTTGCCTAATTTTTTGGACACATGACATGCCTGATATCATATCATTGCAGATGAATTCCTGCAAAGCTTCATATAAGAAGCAAAACATCCTAAGACTCTATCCATCCGTCTTCATTTTTGCCTTCAGAGTGAAAGGCGATATATATTACTTATATCAATTACTCATACAGATATAAAGGCTAAATCAAGATTGCACCTAAGCGTAATTTCATTGCTTCACGGGATGATGCGGTGATTTATTTGAGCCCGTTTCTCGTCCCTTTAAAGGAGACATTGCGTTCCATCTTGCTCGGCTTAAACGGGGGTGAGTACTATACCGCCTCGTAAATTTTAGACCAGAAGTAATTTGCAAATGCTGGAATGGGTCACTTCTAATATTGACATGGTGATTTGTGTCAGTTCCTTTTTGGTTTGCTTTATAGAGTGGTTTATTGGCATGATCATAATGCACTCGCACACACAGGCACACACACACATACACACAACACAAATGCAGCACAAACGCAAATGTAATCTATGATCCTGCGCTCTGGGTTTTTTGGCCTCTGTATTTTTTTTGCGTCGTACTTGGAGGCAACGGAGGACTTGCTGCCAACGGTACTGCATTTCCCGTAATCCTTCTACCTCTACAAAACACCAAGTCCCCTGTTCCCAGTGTTGTTAACAACGGGGGTCATTATAATGGCCCGCTTTTGTGTGCTCGATCCCATTTTTTCGGCACTCAACGCCTTTCAAACAAAAGCTTTGGCGCTCCCTCACATATTTGGATGCTTTGGAGGAATGTGTTTTGTTCTTTCCTCTGCTGCTCTTTGCTTGGGTGCCAGGCTTCAGAGAAGGTTTTCTGTATGAGAGTAAGTAGACATAATGAGTTTAAATTGCTCAAGATGTTGCAAGTTTAAACACTCAAAATGTCGTTCAGTGCATAAACAGTGGAGGTTTCAAACGAGCTGCCAGTTTATTGGTTGCTAGAATCAGCGCAATCCCGGTTTCACCTTCTGGAACCAGTATTGCAATTTTTTAACCAGTGTTACAGCTGGAGAAAATTCTTTGAATCCCCAGACCGAGAATGGTCCACCACTTTTTTTCCGTCATAGGTTCATATTTCTTACTGGACAATCATGTTTCTAATCAAATCCCGTCTGCTCTGCGGTTGGGAGATTAGATCAGCTGTTAGACAGAGTTCCGACTTCTTCGACTTTCATATTTAAAGTAATCAATTATTTGCCGAACAGATGGATGAACTTTGACTGGCACACCTGCGTTCGCATGTCTGTTTGTTCGCTTTGTGTTCGATCTCCGTTCCAGTCCAAACGCATCGCGTTATGTATTATGATGTAGGTGACTGAAAAAACATTTCAAACAAAAAGTCTTGGCAAGGCTCCCAGTGTGAGATTTATTGGTGCTGTATATCACTACTGTTGCAGGGGTAAAGTGAAACCTTGTAGTCATCAAAACCGTTCGGTGGACTACAAACGCTGGTTACATAAAAGATGATTGTTAAACGGTCGCGAACTTCGGTTTGAACTCTTCAGTTCGCTTCGAGTCTTAACGGTTACAATCTGACATGTTTATTTATTATTAGCTTCAAAATAGAAAACAAGAACATTTATTAATGGAATGTTTACAGCTGGGGGAGGGCACGGTGGCTTAGTGGCAAGTTTGCATGTTCTCCCCGTGCCTCGGGGGTTTCCTCCGGGTACTCTGGTTTCCTCCCATGTTCCAAAGACCTGCACGGTAGACTGCTTCGATGACTGATGACGCCTGAGATAGGCACAGGCCCCCCGTGACCCGAGAAGTTCAGATAAGCGGTAGAAAATGAATGAATGTTTACAGCTGTTATATACGGTACGTTATATCCATGTTATAACAAGAACCAATTTGTTTCGCAAAGGTTCCATGATTAAAAATGATTCAAACTAAAACGAGTGACTCCTTTAACAGTAAATGTTTGTATTCCTACCTAAAGTGCTGTGTTAGAAGAGAATAAAGGATAACACACTTGCTGTTATGGGTAATCATTGACTTCTGGGTGGTAACAGTGACTCCTGGATTCATCACACCACCTCACTGAGGCCAGTGGAGGCTCAACAGTTAAGGCTCTGGGTTACTGATCAGAAGGTCAGGGGTTCAAGACCCCGCACCTCCAAGCTGCCAGTGTTGGGCCATTGAACGAGACCCTTAACCCTACAGCTCCAGGGGTGTTGTATCATGACTGACCCTGTGTTCTGACCCCAGCTTCCTAAAAATCTGGGATATGTGAAGAAAATGTTCGTTATCCTGTAAATGTCTTTTTCTTCAGTTCTCTGTCACCTTTACAGCATATACACTATATGGCCAAAAGTTTGTGAACACCTTCACATCCATAAATGTGTTTCCGTGGACACTCTTCCACTAGATTTTGGAGTCATGTCAAGATTTTCTTTTTTCTTTAACATAATTTCTAAAGGGTCGTGAGGCATATAACAATGCATTAGAAACTATACAGAACAAAAGATTCCATCAGATGCAAATACACAACAGTGTGAGACGTATAGTATATTCGGAACATTATTGATCTGTGCTCATTCATCCACAAGAACATCGGTGAGTTTGGGAACTGATGAACGAGAAGGTCTGGGATGCAGTCTGTGCTTCAAGTCAGAGTCAGGGCTCTGTGCAGGACACTCGAGTTCTTCAACTCCAACATTAAACTCCACATCATATCTTGATGGAGCTCAGGGGCTTCGTGCACATGCTGGAAAGGTCAGGTCTCTCCGTTTTAGTGATGGGAAATTGTGAGAAAGACATTCTACGCCAGAAGAGTCCACTCTTACCTGGAAAGGGCCTGCGTGGGTGCAGGGTTTCATCCCAACCGAGCAGAAGCCACACCAGAGTCTATTGAATGCCAAGATCAAAGATTTATACAGATAGAATCAGACGGCGCTCCTGTTTAATTGGACATCCTGTGGATTAGATCGGACATCCTGTAAGCTTTCAACTTTCCAGTCTTGGCAATATTAAGGCAAAGACCCACATATTGACCTGACACTCACCTGTCTACATATGTTTGGCCAGATAGTTTATCTTTAAAGCGGTGCTTTGATTTTGGAAGTCGAACTCAGCACAACTGACCGCAAAATCAGTCGCTTCAGCGATCCCGCTCGCTCCCGCTTTTGTGTTTTCAGCCTTCAGATCGTCTTACTTTGTCCACTTAGCACTGCGAACAAGATTTTAATGGCATCGAAGTAAAAAAAAAAAACAGTCCTCACACGCGTCCATCGTGTCTGGAGATCTTTGTGAACGATCGGACATGACATCTTGTCAGTAACAAAAGATTCGTTTGAATTTTAGAAGCCTGTCCATTGACTTGTCCATTGAAGAGAACGGTATCTGGCGTTTGTTTGTCTGCTGTTTCAGACGTTTCACTTTCAGCCATGGTGATTTAATCAGCATTTAATCAGGCATGTGTTAATGATTCAAAAGGACTTTATTTGTCTGTGTGGGGAAGAAGTGAATGTGAATGTGGTTTGCTTGCTTGTGTGTGTGTGTGTGTATTTGTGTGTGTGTGCAACGGATATGGAACACATCCGATTTTCACGTTATGACAAAGAGTTCTAGTCGATTCCTTGACCGAAGCACGTCGAGTTACAGTAGTGTCCCAGATCTCTTACTCGGACACAGGTCCCGGTCGAGCCGCCATGCTCGACTCTGCTGTGTTTGACTCCGCTTCCATCGCGGTGCTCGTGAGGTCTCATTTGTTTAGCTCCAGAGTGGAAAGAGTGGGCCAAGCACATTCTATTTATACTGCAGCTCCCTCCCTGCGGCTTTGTTGCCAAAGTAATGAAGATTAATGTCAGGTTGACCGCGGTGTGTGTGTCTCGCTGGAGTTGAATGTGACATGTAGTATTCCACTGTTAGTCCTCCGGGCCGTCTGGAGGATGACGTAGTGTAGTTTGTGTGCAACAGCCTATCTCTTTCTCACTCTCTCTCTCTTTCTCTCTTTCACTCTCTCTGTGTCACTTTTCTTTTCCTTATCTCTCTCTCTCTCTCTCTCTCTCTCTCTCTCTCTCTCTCTCTCTCACATTCTTTCTATCTCCCTCCAGTTGCGTTCATTACTCCTGCGAGGCCATCGACTGCCAGGAGCCGAAGGTCCGCAATGCAGAGCTGCGATGTAGCAGTGGCTTTTTCAACGGTGCCCGATGCACTGTCACATGCAACAGTGGCTACGTGCTGCAGATCCACCGGGACGATGACCTCATCAAGAGCCAGGTATGCGCACGGCTGAGAAAAGAACGAGAGAGAGTGAGAGGGAGAGAGAGAGAGAGAGAGAGAGAGAGAGAGAGAGAGAGATAGAGACAGAGAGATAGAGACAGAGAGGGAGAAAAACATTCTCTCCAGTGTGTAAGAAAAGACAGAGCTACTGTATAGTCTGCTTCTCAGTTTCGTCCCCGCCGTCTGGCCCCAAGAAACGTCTGGATAAAACAACCAGAGAGAGAGAAAAAAGAGTGAGCGAGAGAGAGAGAGAGAGCGGATGAATGAGCGTGTGCATTCCAGTCGACCCCCTTTGCCAAGAGCCCCTGCGTTCTCGGCAGCCATTAACGTTATAGCGCGGCACCTCAACAACTTTTTCTGACGTGCACCGAGGAGCCGCATGTGGAAGTGGTTAGCAGTGGTCTTAAACACTCAGCCCCCCCCCCCCCCCCCGCCTCCAACCATCCAGCCCTGCTCCCTGAGTTAAGTCTCCATACACAAACTAGGCACAGCCCTAATACAAACACACACACACACATATACATGAACACACACTACATACTTCAGCAACAAGACTCATAGTGTGTTAGGTTGTACAGATATTCTCTAATTGTACTCAATTATTACAAAAAAAACTATATTTAAATCACAATCATAAGTTCAGAAGTTACAAAAATGTAATGTAAATTTCACGAATGACTTATAGGTCCACCATAACAGCATTTTGGACTCTCTCACACTAGTAGCAGCTTCCTGACATACCTGTTAAAATTCTGTCTCGAGATCACTTGGTCTAAGACCGTGGCATGATTTGCTTTTGATTTTGAGACAGATGTATTCTTACACCTCATATTCATGTGTGTATTACAAAAAATATCAATACTTTTTCAAATATTCATGCAGAAAAGAATTGGCGTGGGGTGTGTAAACTTTTGCACCCACCGCTGTATAAAGTGCTCTGTTCAAAGCAGAAAAAAAAGACAGGAGCTGCTGTCTGATTGGTCAGTGCATGATCTAGGGGAGGATATTAAACCGATGAGTGGTGTAAAGATGGGCATCAGATCCAATGACAAAAAAATAATTCTGTGTGTGTGTGTGTGTGTGTGTGTGTGTGTGTGTGTCTGTGTGTGTGTGTGTGTGTGTGTGTGTGTGTGTGTGTGTAAAAGTAAAAAAAAAAGTCATTAAAAAGTCATATTATCAAAATAAAAATAATGGAATTTTTTTGGTCAAATTTTTTTTAAAAAAATTTTGAAAAAATAAAGTGTGTGTGTTTGTTTGTGTGTGTGTGTGTGTGTGTGTGTGTGTGTGTAAAAGTAAAAAAAAAAAGTCATATTAAGTAATAAAAATAAAAATAATGGGATGTGGGATGTGGGATTAGACCATTTTTTCTGGTCAGCTTTTTGTAGGAAGTCCCAAAATATGTAAAGTGTGTGTGGAAGGAATTGAGTCGAGTGCAAAAAAAAATGAATGAATTTTAATGAGGTTCCTTTAGCAATCATAACCTACTTAGAACACGATCCATCTTTTATCTTTCGTACATACGCACGATGCTCCGAACGCTCACTCTGGAGCGGTCGTATGACCCGGAAAAAGACAGGACGCCCCAGGCCTCGTGTCGTATGTGGCACGTACGCGTGTGTGCGTGCAAGATTGCAGCATCAGCACGGAAAAGAGTGAAAGACGAGACCGACGTCAAGCTCCTTCTCATCATCTTGCTTCATTAGGGAATTGCGGACTTGCTCCACTTGTGTCAAACGGGTTTCCAGGAACTCTTTTAGATCATTGTATCTGCAAAACCATCTGTTCTGTTTTCACCACTTGTTTGTGTGTGTAAGTGCATGCGAATATGTCTGTGAGTGAAAGAGAGAGAGAGAGAGAGAGAGAGAGAGAGCGCCTGGGTACACCGTTGTTTTTGTTTTCTCCTTGTAAACCCTTTTCTCAGATGTTTGATGGATAACCGGTGTGGGAAACACGCTAATTCTACTTTCCCCTGGACATGCAAATGTGCAACCGCGCTATAGCGGCGAGATTAAATCTGCCGTCACATGGAGGCCTAGTAAACCGAGCAAATTATCAATTACGCTCAGCTTTCAACATCGTACAGGACGTTCTCGGTAGGAGCTGTGTACTGTAGCAAAAGTTTGTGCACCCAGATACCAAAGTTTACTCTTTTATTTAATTTCAAATTGTATTTGATTACCCTTAATGCCGATGATTGGTCTCTATCTAACATTTCCCATATTTCAGTCCCTCAGGCTCAAACTTTGAACTCGCTTTTTTTAGTCAAGCATTTTTATTTATTTATTTATTTATTTTTGGACACACTGCTCAGTCTAAGAGACTTACGTTGATGACGGTGATAGTCTACGGTGGTGGTTTATTTCAAGGTTTACTGATGTATATCACTGCTGCTAAAAGAGTCTAATCTTCTGCTACATCTAAGGAACTGCACGGAGAAGGAGTGTAGGCAAAGAGTCTCCAGATTTCACCGGGAGTTTTCCACCAGAAGAACCTTCACACTTTCCTAAATAATAATAAAAAAAGATAATAATAATAATCGTTTAAATGGCAACGAAGCTGATGTCATATTAGAGCGGAATGATTAAATAAATAAACAAACAAACAAACAAACAAACAAATAAGGAATGTGCTGTTACAGGAAAATAATCAATAAGAGTTAAACACTTCTTTGGTTATTTGTAAGTATCAGCAAAGCATGTTATGTTCCTCATAACTATAAAATGTATCGTTTACATCCTGAATCGATAAATTTCTGTAAAGCTGCTTTGGGGGTAAAATGTCCACGGTTAGAAGTGCTCCACCTATAAAAATGCACCGAATTGTAAAAATCCCTACATACTGTCGCCGAAATGCTTCTTTACAGACTGAGATTCCGACTTGCGGTGATTCCTAGCGATCGTTGTTAAGGTGCATCTATACGATAAAGGAGCTAAATGGAAGCGGGTGTAACGCGAAGCATGTTGTTTGGGCTCTGCTTCAGCAGATGTGCTCTGGAGATGTCTGGCTTGAATTAGACACACTATCCAGCAGAGAGGAGCAGAAACCTCAACTGTAAATAAAATTAAAATGGGGGGAAAAAAAAACAGGAGGAAACTCCTTTTGCACAAACACTGTCTTTTTAATGTGACCCGTTTCCCCTCACACCCCCCCTGGTTTTGCCTTCGGCTGGACGTTAAACGCCAGGATCCTGGTGTTTTACGTGCGTTTGTTATGGGTTTGTTTGTATGTGCGTGCGTCCGTGTGTGCGTTCATGGGTGCATGCACACACACGTTTACTCGCGTCTGTTTCTTTTTACAAGGGAAAGCAGTGTATCAGCATGTAAGACTCATCTGTTAGGTGCGCTAAAGTGTCCCTGACAGGGCTTTGTAGCCAGTAAGCCCACAGGAAACCAGCAGAAACCAAATCTCGCTCCGGCGGACGGTCGGTCAAAGCCGAGCGATGGGAAATCCAATAGATGTGCATGATAGATATGGGAAAGAGATGTTACATGATTCCTGCAGTTCTCCCACAGCGCACAGAAAAACACACACAATGCCGAAAGGCTATAATCAATGGATATAATATAATATGGAGAGAATACTTCCCTACTTCTGTTATCTGTAGCTTCACATTAATATATGTGTGCATAAATACATGTCTGTTTTTTCCCTGTCAGTGCAAAACACAGTATGAAGGAAAAACAAAACAAAACAAAACAAAAAAAAAACAATTTTAATCGTTTTAAAAATTTGGAAACATTTGAGAAAAATCTAATTCAACAAATTCAGAAACAGGAAATTCTGTAAAAATCCTGAAAACGCAAGTGCAAAGTCTTCCAAAATCCCAGCAGCAAAACAAAAATTATAACAGAAAATGCAGGAAAAAACAAAACAAAAATAAAACAAACACAAAAAAGGAGACAGTAAATTTGGAAACTAAAAAAATTAAGCAAAAAAAAAAAAAAACCACACAAAAAAACCCCCGGCAATATCCACTAGATTTCTGGGCCAGAAATCTGAAATGAAGAAAGATTCGTTGCTTAGCAATATTATAAATCAGTATTTAGACTTTTTCTGAATACTGCACCTTTAACTTTACAACATTATCATAAACCTTTAATTTTTTTTAAGGTCTAAGTAGCGATAAAAAGTTAAATTTTTGATGTTTGCTAGCAAGAGAAAGCAAGCGTTTAAAATTAGCAAGTCACTTAAACTAGCTAACTTTGTGTTTAATATCTCGCTAATGATTAGTTGTTAGCAAATACATACACAAGAGTTTATAATCACTAAAAAGGATAGAATTTGAGATTGCCTCGTGGTTCGTTAGCATCGAAGAGAAATCTACTTGAGCTAGTTAGCGTTAACGAGCTATATGAGGATTCCTTGTGATTTAAGAAAAAGAAAATCGATTTCTTTATTTATGAATCCCACAGTTTATACTTTCTACTTTTTCAACAGACTTTCCTTCATTGCACTGGTCTGGAAACTCTGCAAAGACATGCGTGTTTAATTCAGGCCACTTGCTCTGTGCAACATTTCAGATCAGTTCCTTTCAGAACGTTAGCTTATGGCACAACCATAAAGATTCAGAAACCTGTTATCAGTTACTGGGGAAAAAAAATCCTTTGTTGATACAAAAATACACAGCTGTCTGAAACTATGAAAACGATGATTAATGTGTGTTTTTCTGATTATGCGTCTCCTTTGATATATTTCTTGGACGATATAACCACAGTGAGGTTATTCAAATTTGCTTATATTGTTCTCGGACTGTGTTCACCCCAGCGTTTTTTCTGTGATGGCTATGAGATTTGAGTTTGGTATTTATGAGCTAATGTTATGCTCGACATAATTCAAAGTCCGCTGCACGTAAATGTTAGCAGTCTGTGGTTTAAACCGAGGATCGCTATGCTGTAAAATAGTCATTTTCTGGCAAGGAGACTCGAATATTAAACGTTAATCCTTTATCAGAAATTACAGAATTTCAACTGTATCCAGACTATTAGGTGCGTTTTAAAAAATAGATATAAATCAAAGAATATTAAATGGAGATTGGATCAAACATCAAACAGGCAGGCTAGTAAAGCTTTATAAAAAAAAAGAGGTCTATAAAGCTTTTCGGTCATCCGTATCGTGAGTCTCGGCCGTTAATAACGTTCGACGATTTGCGACTCATCCGTTCGTGTCGAATTTGAGTAGAACTTCAAAATTAAACCACATGTCCAGGTTTTAGCACTTATTAAGTAGTACCGTTTTTATACTACTATACACAATAAATGATATGTGTATAGCAGAATGCAATTTTTATTACAACAGAAGGTTTTGATCCATCCAGATGTACTAGATTTGAGCAGCCAGGTTACAAATGCATGGTGTTTGATGCAGCTAGCAAACTAAGATTGCTAACAGGGAATCAAGATCACCCCCCCCCCCCCAACCCCCTAAAGTGCCCTCCTACACACTCCTCAAACCATATGAGGTTCTTAATTAAACTTATACAACCTGGCGGATGCGTCATGACTCATTCACTGATTCATTCATTCACAAATTCTTTAGTCTATCGCTGGGCAATTGGCAGAGAGAGAGAGAGAGAGAGAGAGAGAGAGAGAGAGAGAGAGAGAGAGAGAGAGAGAGAGAGAGGGAAACATCCTGGATGAACAGAGAGCAACCTGAGGTCAATATCAAACCAGGACTTGGTGTAGATAACTTTAAGGCCACAACGCTACTGGTTGCATTGTTATTATTGCAGTGTACATAAAAATAAAAATAAAAAAAATAATAATAACTGGTGTGTCAGAACTTTACTGGGGCAGCCATATTAAAGAATCTCCGCCGCTCAGATTTATAGCACACGGGGACGAAGGGAACTCGATATCGTAAAAACCGTAAATTCAGATCGTCCCTGCTATTTAAAAAATAAACAAATAAATAAATAAAGATCGTCGTTCAGGTACTATTTACATCGGAACAAGTGTAGATCGTAACGAACAGCACTCGTGTACGGTAAAGAACATCTAAGAAACTCTGTCTCTAAGTCCAGGTTTAAGACTGCAGGCCTCCAGAGATGATTTTTCACTTTGTAACCAGATGTTCAGGGCATTTTTTGAATATCAGTGTTTCAGTAGAGCAAAAGAAGCCAACATTCTTTCACAATGATATCTAAACCACACGCTGACCTGTTTAGATCAAAACAGTCCGTCGTGTCTGGCTTTTTGGATGGGAATGTTCGCTGGCATAATAGCCAGATGTACCAGATATCTCCCACTATAAAAAATGTACCATTCCAGGAACTTTTTCCCTCTTTGAAGTTTAACCAGCGACCTGCTTTGCACTGACTTTCATGATATTTCAATAGTTATCTGATCCATCTACAATGTAAATCAGTTCCAAACTGTGACATGCACTAAATGAGAACATTTCAAAACACTGAGTCTCCCAAGCAAGCGGTGACTTTTGAGACTTAATGGCAGTTTATGGTGGTTGTGGCAAACAGATGATGTACTCTTATTTATTTTTAGTGTTGTTTTGGAAGATGAACAAACATAAATATATGAGAGCTATTTGTGTAGGCCGAAACAAACCGTTTTAAACGATACTAGACCCGTCCATGAACCTTAGGGTTCTTCAGTTTGTCTCTCTGGGGCAAGCTTCAATGTGGAAAGGCACAAGAGGTGGATTTAATTTAAAAAAAAAATCAAGGTTAACTAAATAGAATAGAAACCCAGAACCCTTAGAACCAAAGGAACAGGCTTTCACTGTGTTTTTGAATAACACAAGGTTTCACCATTTTTACATCACAAGCTTACATGTCACACTTTATGTATTCAGTTTGGCATCGCCTCCCACTAGTAGCCATAACAACTTCAAGAGTTTTGTCCATTTTCCCTACAGTTTAGTCATAGCCAGTTCCCACCCAGAACATGTGCTTCTCCCACACATGTGAAACCAACCACTGCATCCTTTCAAACTGCTGCTCATTAAATATCCTAGGACAGCTACATTTGGAAAAGACCATTACGTGAATTATTCTGCATACAGGGACTGTTCTAGTGATGAGATCAATCAGGAAGGGAAAAAAAAACAAAAAAAAAACAACTTTCTTTCCTTCCAGGGTCAAATATGGTCTCTTTGACTCCCAACCACAGACTCTTGTTGAGCCCATGGTCTGTGGCCTCCCTGACAAGTACCATGTACACCCTGCCAACTTCTATAGACATTGTCACAAAGCAGCTTTACAGAAATCCAGATGTAGATTTAAGAGTGGCAAGGAAACTCTCCCAGGGATGACATGAGAATGAAAACTTCAGAGGAACCGGACCGAAAAGGGAACCCATCATCTTCTGGTTGACACCAGATGGTGGGATCATTACAGTATGCAGTAGCATAGAAAGAGAAACTACTGAATGTATAAACGTTAAAGAAAACAGAATGTTCAGTTATTTGGAAGCACACGTACTCTGGCATATCCAGATGAGATCATGTACAGCAGGACAATGTTCACACCTCAGCAGGAAGGTGAGTCATACCATCGGCATACCAGCTATTGGAAAGTGCAAGTCTATACAGAATCCATGTACAGCAGCAAGAAGGTTAATCATACTGTAAGTACATATGAAGGCAGGTAGGTGTTAGGAGTGCAAATAGGGAATCCAGTAGGACTACCTACTGTATGTCTGCATAACAAAAGAGATGGAATGCCAGAAGGTATAACAGGTTTGAGTTCACCCTGGGGCATCAGCATCCTGCCATTGCAATGTCAACAATAGTGGCATCCTCAAGAAATACCAGTGTACCAGTGTTTATCTATGACAAAGAACCACCTAGAACTGCAACTGTAGCTAAGAGAAGAATTTAAAATGCCTGTCCAGCTTGTCTACTGAGGCAGCTAATGCATGACTTCCAAGAATATATTTTATGTTTAAATTTTAAATGATACTTCAACATCCCACCTCCGCCTTGTGTGTGTGGAGTTTGCATGTTCTCCCCGTGCCTTGGGGGTTTCCTCCGGGTACTCCGGTTTCCTCCCCCGGTCCAAAGACATGCATGGTAGGTTGATTGGCATCTCTGGAAAATTGTCCGTAGTGTGTGGGTGTGTGAGTGAATGAGAGTGTGTATGTGTGCCAGGCGATGGGTTGGCACTCCGTCCAGGGTGTATCCTGCCTAGAAAATGAAAGCGGAAGAAAATGAATGTATGAATGATACCTAGAAAGCGGTAGAAAATGAATGTATGAATGATACTTCACCAAATTGTTTTTAACAACTGGGCATCGGTCGGTTTCAAGCAATGCACAAATGTACAAAATCAAATTCTTTCCAAGATACAGGAACTCAAATCCAAATCAAATTGTCGTATTTGTAACGGGTTTAAACAGGTTACCATTTTTACAGCTTTGCTTTATTGTGTAGTGACCCTTGGCATTTCTTGCCCTGTTTACCCCTTGTAGTCAGGATCTACGGTGACCATGACCTGTACAGATGGCAAGTGGAACAAGCAGGTATCCTGTGAGCCTGTTGACTGTGGCCTTCCTGACAAATACCATGTCCACCCTGCCAACTTCTACTTTCCTGAGGGTACCACCTATGGCAAAAAGTGCACCTTCCAGTGCAGGGAACCTGCTCAGCTTGTAGGTGAGAAATGTCTACCACTCTTAACTCATGGGTAAATGGAATAAAGCTAGCTAGTGAGACTAGTGAGAAGCTGGTTCAGGTGCAGAATAGCAGCAGGTTACTTTCGGTAGTGATAATAGGGAACTTAAAATTAATAACAATATGTGTTTGGGTTGGAAGGGTTGATACGGTCTGTTCTGATAAATCTTTCTCATTTATTAGCCATAAATTGTTACCCAGACATGAATAGAGGCTAACACTCAGAGGACCATTTTAATTTTGCCTTGCTATAGGAACTAATAACACACTGACATGCATGGAGGATGGCCTGTGGTCCTTCCCAGAGGCTTTGTGCGAGCTGCGTTGTCCTGCGCCTCCCATCATTCCCAATGCTGTATTGCAGACCAAACGTTGTAACGAGACTGGCCTGAAAGTGGGCTCACTTTGCAAGTACAAGTGCAAGCCTGGATACCATGCCACCAACAAGCCCAAGAGGTACTTTTCACTGTCAAGCTGTTTACTTCCAGTCTAATTACCATCACCGTCTAGACTCGAAATTCTCGACACGCTTACAATTTGCTGCCATAAGGTGGTACAATGAATAGTCGGTTTGTGGTGATAGATCTAAAACAAGGTCACTCAGATGACCGTGGCCTTCCATGTCCACCCTTCCATGTCCACTTCATCTTTCCTGAGGGTACCACCTATGGTCCACATTTTTACCATTTGTTTGTTTGTTTTTCTTTAAAGACGGGCATTTAAGATGCAGTGCACAGAGGATGGCCGATGGCTGGAGGGATCATGTGAGCCGGTGATGTGTCCTCCACTTCCTCCAGTTTTCCATGGCATGTACCACTGCACTGATGGCTTCCTGTTCGACAGCATGTGCTGGCTGCAGTGCCACTCTGTCAATAGCACGGCGAAGGCATCCGCTCCCTGCAAGCAGGTCAGTCATTTCCTTTCTGTCTGAGTAATTTCCATAATACGACCAGTATGTCCAGAAGGATTTTTGTTCTTTTTATACAAAAACAATTTGCCAGTTTTTTAATTTATTTTTTAAAATTTACAACCAACGCATCATGCATTTTTTTTAAATCTATCTATAGGTATGATAAGGAGGTCCCATAATCACTCATGCTATAACAGATTTAAAACATATTCTCTCATCAGCCTAACCTGTCTCTTGAAACGAATCAGGTTAAAAGCAAAAAAAAAACTTGGTTTCTGTGTCGCAAAACTTAAGCACTGAGACTGGAGACAAGTTGGCAAAATAAACTTAAATCAGCAATATATCACAAAATAAAGCATAAAATATGAGATCAAGCTCATTGATAAACACTTGGTTCAGAATCCAGCCTTGCAAATGGCTTTTGCCTTGTTTCCTCTGTGTGTGTCTCCCTGTGGTTCCCCATCTGGTTTAATTTCAAAAGCTGTGGGTTCAGAACCTAGAATGGGAAAATGACTGAGCGTATGTCCTCGTCACTCACTCTCTCTCTCACACACACACACACACACACACACACACACACACACACACACACACACACACACACACACACACACACACACACACACGCGCGAGCCGAACACAGGCTGCTGGATGACTGACCTTGCCAGCAACATCTCTCGCAACACCCCTTTGATGTCCACTGACCTCATGGTGGAATCTGCAGCATGGCACAAACAAAATCAAGTGTTGCACCAGATGTAATCCTGAATGTTTTCAAGTTCATGTCACACGCACCTAAGCTGACGCACAGAAACATTCCGCCAGTACGATTCGATTAAGCCTCCTTTTAATTGCACGGCATTAAAAGGTCTGAGAATTTGGAGTGATCTGTCTGTTCGATGGGTGATATAATGCGTCTGCTGTCTCCCCAAGCAGGGACCACACGCCAACATGATCCGCTGCAGGAAAGACGGAAACTGGACAGGATCTTTCCAGATCTGTCCACAAATACAGGGTCAGTGTGCTTTACCGCGGAACCTGAATACAGGAATCCGGCTCGGCTGCAAGAAAGGACACGCTATAGGTGGGCATGCTGAATGAATCATACGCTCTTTATCTAACACTTCTGTTTATCACAAAATGATTTAAATAGTGTCACTTCTAAATACTTTTATCTAAGTATTAGATTTGATATAATGACTAAGCCAGAGGTGACAACCATGTGGACAAACGTACTAAGAAAGCTCTCAGGATCAACAGTTTTACAGATTTTACAGTAGGCAAAGTACGGGTGAAATGAACACAGACATAACAGACGATTCACAAATGAATGTGAGAACAATGACAGAGCGTCCAATTAACTGGAAACATCCAAGCAGGACTGGCAGTCGTTAGTGTGAAAATTAGTTACAGGTGTTATAATACATAGGGATTTCATTAAGAACAAAATTAATGTTTTATGAAGGAAGTCTCGGTAGATTTAACTACAAACGGAGTGACGGATTACGTGTTAACGCGTCATCGTTACGCGAGAACGACATGAAGCTCTTTATCGATACGTTTAAACAAATTAACAAACAAAAAAGTTCAGACAGACTAGAGATAATATTTAAATTTGTTTTAGTATAACAAAACATGGTTACCTCTGCCAGGAGGTTAAGAGGTTAGCCATCGACTGTTAGAGAGGTGAGTAATTCATTTCATTAAGCAGATAATTAAAAAAAAGAGGAATTGAAGTTCTATATGAAGGCTCATGTCCTCGGGATTCAGATCCACATGTCACTGGAATTACCCCAGGAGGTAAAGTTCGCACCATAATTAGATCGAACCAAAATAAATAGTTTTATTTATTTATTTATTTATTTATTTATTTATTTATTTATTTATTTATTTATTTATTTATTTTAAAAAAACAACTTTCATGCTTGATAGTAAAATTAGTTTAATCTCCCGAACCATCTGCTCTGATGGATTCTTATCAATATCAAAAACACAAATTATACACATTGTACAGATGTTTCAGATTAATATCTGGTTGCCTGTGCCAGGAGGTTAAAACCAGGCTGTAGAACGAGCATAAAGATCAAGCGCCTGCAACTGGATGTTAGATGTTACAGCAAGCAGTAATCAGCAGGGATCAGAAGGGATGTTAAAAAAAAAAAAAAAAAAGGAAAAAAGGTTAAAAAGCATAACATAAAGCGTTTAAGCTAACTCACTCACTAACTGCATGGTATTCATTTTCATAAAGGGTGCCAATATTTCTTTAAAATGGACCCTATTTACAGGAACTATGTACATTTTCTTTTGCTTGCACTTCATTTTGAATTCACTCACCTTTTTCTCCTCTCTGTCTCTCTCTCTGTCTCTCTCTGTCTCTCTCTCTCTCTCTCTCTCTCTCTCTCTCTCTCTCTCTCACACACACACACACACACACACACACACACACACACACACACACACACACACACACACACATAGGAGCAGAGTGTGAGCTTTCATGCAGGGACATGAACAGTGATGTGGTCATCCTGCCTGACAACATGACAGCAAGTGATGTTCTGAAGCACCACTGGATGAACCCACCCAAAGTCACGGTGTGTATTCTCCTGTCGCCCTGGACAGCACACACACACACACACACACACACACACACACACACACACACACACACACACACACACACACACACACACACACACACACACTTCACCAAAGAATGTTTTCTCTCAGGCGGCTGTGGGAGAATGTTGCACTCTCTCTCCATATCTCCATCGAGATGCTCTTTCATGGGATGTGTGTTGAAGTGTGTTTGACTGGCCAGTGATTCATATTTTCTCATAGCTGTCTGAGTATTGGATTTCACTTGAAAATGAGCATTTAGGGCAAAAAAAAAAAGCATCTATGTAGCATCATATAGCATACATTATAACTTATAAAGCCTGGAACACATCTATAAGTCATTTCTCTAAATCCAGCATTCATAATGCCTTATAGCATGAAATTATGTATTTACTGTATATAAAACATCTTAATATTTCGTGGGGGGGGGGTCCTTTTTGGGTCCTTTATATTATAATACGTACATTGGGTGCTTATAATGCGTAGAATAAGACTGTATAAAATCTAGAATTTTAGAATCTGTCTAGAATGAATTTTCAAGTATCAAATTTACAAAATATTTTGTGTTTGTGACTTAGATGTGATTTGCTTAATTGATGTCAAATAAGCACTTATAACGCTTCATAACCTACTACCTAAAAAAACATGCACAGGCTTTTATTACCAAACCTGAATTTGCGTAAAATAAAACGTGCCATTATAATGCCTTATTACCCACGCTACAATACGCAAGCTACTCCAGAGCCTGTGTTGTAATGCATTATAACTGTCATCGAGCAGCATGACAGCATGATGCCATACACGTACACTTTATAAAGTGTTTTTGACTGCTTCTTACGAGCATTCAGGAGGTATGATATTATATGTGCACACTATAATGCATTATGAATAGATAAACGCAGGAAGTGTGGTGTGAATGAACAGGATACGTACTGTAATAATATTATCATTAAAGAAAATTGTTAAAAGCAATAATGAAGAAATAAAGTCGAAATGACGTGGGGTCAGCAGTGCCTAACATAACCAGTGTGTGTGTGTGTGTGTGTGTGTGTGTGTGTGTGTGTGTGTGTGTGTGCTTTATATGTACAGCATTTTCAGTGAATGTCATTCTCATACTCATTAAATTCCCAGTCAGGCATGCACCAGCATTCCCGGTTACCTCACATTAGAAAAAAGCGGTTATATTACAGTAATCTCTGAACTCGTTTCAACTGCAACAAGGCGGAGGCCAAGTCGTAAAAGATAAAAAGACGTTGGCAATCACTATAATTTTGAGAATGACCCTATTACGGCCGCTAATAGAACAGCTTGATACACATTTAACTGTCAAAACTATTATATTGATTTAGCGCTGGTTGTCGTAACTGGCTGTAGGCGAAGTGAAACGTTGTGCTGTTGCTTAACACCTGTCTGTATAAACACCCAGGGCCCTCAGATGCCTTCCGACCCAAACACCGATAAGACCTTAATGGCGGCATCGTAGCATGACACAGCGTTGGATTAGCAATGCCTGAGAAACCCGGCAGCCATTTAGCATTGCGCAAACAAGATCTAATCACCGGAATTCATTAAAGCTGTTCTCCACATTTGTGTGCGAGTAAAATCTAATATCAAAACAACCACCGATGTCCAGGGAGAAAAGAAAAGAGATATTTCTTTCGTTATAATTATTTATGGTATTGTTGTTGTTGTGCTCCTCGTTATTATTGGCGTTTCTCATATTTCTTAGTGATGGGAATGTTGAGTCAGCTGCTGAAGAAATGAAATGACACGTCAATGATTGATTGGTTGAAATTGATCCGGTTGTGTGTCAGGGTGGGTGGTGGAGCTGGGCTGCTTGGGGAAGAGGAGCCCGAAATCGATGCCGCTGAAGCGGGCCGGGGCGTTGAGCTGAGGTGAGATCGATCTTCGCTCCGTTTCTCTCCGCGGCTCGCCACCCTCGCCGCACCGGTGACGATCGATAGCGTCTGAATTCCACAACACCTGTTCCTCGTAACTCTCTGCAAGGACACAATCTGCTCATTGGAGCTGACTTCCCTTAGCAAGGGATGCTAACTATCCAATCTGTTGCTAGCATTCTTTTATTTATTGTAGTAATATAAACTGCATGCATAGACAACCAGCGAATTAGCCTAGTTCGTTAACTAATACAGTAGATAACTAATTTAGGTGTGGAATTTGTCTTCAAATATTATTATTATAATTAATAAAAATTAGTAGAAGTTAGCAGTTAGTAATTATTAATATTACTTATATGTAGGTTAGGGGGGCACGGTGGCTTAGTGGTTAGCACTTTCGCATCACACCTCCAGGGTTGGGGGTTAGATTCCTGCCTCCGCCTCGTGTGTGTGGAGTTTGCATGTTCTCCCCGTGCCTCGGGGGTTTCCTCCGGGTACTCCGGTTTCCTCCCCCGGTCCAAAGACATGCATGGTAGGTTGATTGGCATCTCTGGAAAATTGTCCGTAGTGTGTGAGTGTGTGAGTGAATGAGAGTGTGTGTGTGCCCTGTGATGGGTTGGCACTCCGTCCAGGGTGTATCCTGCCTCGATGCCCGATGACACCTGAGATAGGCACAGGCTCCCCGTGACCCGAGGCAGTTCGGATAAAGTGGTAGAAAATGAATGAATGAATGAATGAATGAATGAATGAATGAATGAATGAATGAATGAATGTAGGTTAGTCTCTTAGATGTTAGAAGTGAATCCTAAAATTCAGCCCGGCTTCAGTTTATCTGCAAATTGCTAATCAGTAATCAAGACAAATTACTCTGGAACTGAATTGTTTGTGCTTTTTCATATATTAGCTTTCTTGATATCAGCAAAATCAGAGCACTTTGCTGAAATGCAGGTAACAGCAAGCAGAGAGAGTGAGTGAGTGAGAGAGAGAGAGAGAGAGAGAGAGAGAGAGAGAGAGAGAGAGAGAGAGAGAGAGAGAGAGAGAGAGAGAGAGAGAGGAGTGATTGTTCATGCTGGCTGTGCTGGAAGGAAGGGCTAATATTAACCTTTAATTAATAGCTCCAACTTTTTATTAAAAAGTGAATGAGCTAAATTTGATAGCAGGGCTACAGAGAATGATACAGACACAGCAGGGGCTTAAACAGAAGGCTGAGTGCTCCAGCTGATTGGATTTCCAGACGTGGAGATGTGTAAAGGGATGATGTCATGCATGTCTACGGTTGGAGACAGCCTTGATAACTTGTGCTTGTGTGTACTGGATCAGGAACCCACCCATAAACATCCACACATAGAACATTGATCAGACCGTAAACATCCACACAGAGAACATAGATCAGACCGTAAACATCCACACAGAGAACATAGATCAGACCATAAACATCCACACAGAGAACATAGATCAGACCGTAAACATCCACACAGAGAACATAGATCAGACCATAAACATCCACACAGAGAACATAGATCAGACCGTAAACATCCACACAGAGAACATAGATCAGACCGTAAACATCCACACAGAGAACATAGATCAGACCGTAAACATCCACACAGAGAACATAGATCAGACCATAAACATCTACACAGAGAACATAGATCAGACCATAAACATCCACACAGAGAACATACAGTAGATCAGACCATAAACATCCACACAGAGAACATACAGTAGATCAGACCATAAACATCCACACAGAGAACATACAGTAGATCAGACCATAAACATCCACACAGAGAACATACAGTAGATCAGACCATAAACATCCACACAGAGAACATACTGTAGATCAGACCATAAACATCCACACAGAGAGAACATAGATCAGACCATAAACGTCCACACAGAGAGAACATAGATCAGACCATAAACGTCCACACAGAGAACATAGATCAGACCATAAACGTCCACACAGAGAACATACAGTAGATCAGACCATAAACATCCACACAGAGAACATACTGTAGATCAGACCATAAACATCCACACAGAGAGAACATAGATCAGACCATAAACGTCCACACAGAGAACATAGATCAGACCATAAACATCCACACAGAGAACATACAGTAGATCAGATCAGAAACATCCACACAGAGAACATAGATCAGACCATAAACATCCACACAGAGAACATACAGTAGATCAGACCATAAACATCCACACAGAGAACATACAGTAGATCAGACCATAAACATCCACACAGAGAACATAGATCAGACCATAAACATCCACACAGAGAACATACAGTAGATCAGACCATAAACATCCACACAGAGAACATAGATCAGACCATAAACATCCACACAGAGAACATACAGTAGATCAGACCATAAACATCCACACAGAGAACATAGATCTCACTGTTTCTTAAGCTAGCTAGCTAATCACCACAGATTAAGACTAGCTAAAAGCAGTTGAGACGAGGTTTATTCTCCTTTCCGAATTTAGCTAAGAGATTATTAAATCGGAGAAAATCTTTACTCGATAGCTGTTAGCTTCCTTGCTCACTGATTTTTCAGCATTGTGTTTAAACATGGCCAAAGGTCAAGCTCTTTCTGTTTCTTCAGCTAGCGGGCATGCTGGCTAACTTTAACGAGTTAGCTAGCTAAAAATGACAGATTAATCTAGCATGGAAAAACAAATCTTGACATCAGACATGTTAAGTTTCTGCTAATCTGCTGCACTGATATTTAAACTATTCTACCAAAATCAGTAGCTCAAGCAAAATGTGGTTCTCATAAAGGATAACAGCGCACCTTTAACATTTTTTGTCAATTTTCTGGGTAAAAAAAACTAAAACAAAAAAACGTCATGAGCGATTAGCGAATGGTGAAATTACACGTTCTGTTTATTTTATTACCACAGAAGAAGTTTTCTAGATAAGAGTTTATTTAAGGAAAAAAAAACAAAATGATTGACGAGACCAAAAGTCGTGTCATTTTAATCTGACACACTGTGACCCAAAGTGCTCCCCTTGTTCTCTCTCTCTCTCTCTCTCTCTCTCTCTCTCTCTCTCTCTCTCTCTCTCTCTCTCTCTCTCTCTCTCTGTGTGTGTGTGTGTGTGTGTGTGTGTGTGTGTGTGTGTGTGTGTGTGTGTGTGTGTGTGTGTGTGTGTGTGTGTGTGTGTGTGTGTTATCGATTTCCCATCACTCCCAGCAGTCTTCGAACGCTGAAATGTTTTCTGTACTCATCTGTCCTCTGATCATTTGTTCCCCACCTTTTTTCTTTTCCATTGATTTGCTGACTGCTAGGAAATGTAAAATACCTTAGTTTGCAGGGGTGGGTAAGCGAGAGAGAAAAGTGAGGAGGCTTTGTATTTGTGTGTGTTTGTGTGTGTGTGTGTGTGTGTGTGTGTGTGTGTGTGTGTGTGTGTGTGTGTGTGTGTGTGTGTGTGTGTGTGTGTGTGTGTGTTTGAGCTATAACTGACATAATTCTAGCCAATGACAGAAGCTTAGCTGACCTCTGGGTATTGCTCTCATCCTAATTACCTTCATCCTTGCGCTAAATCTCTTGATTATTTTCTTATTATTATTCCATTTGTATTTTTTTTTATTGGTATCTTTAATTTCGCAACTGTTTTGTGCTGTAGAAATGAAATGACACGCTGCTGATTGATTGCTGAAATTGATCCAGTGTGTGTATGGGGCTGGTGGAGCTGGATAGCTGGGGAAAGAGAAGCCTGAATCGATGGTGCTTAAGTGGTCTGGGGGTGACACACACACACACACACACACACACACACACACACACACACACACACACACACACACACACACACACATTATCCATTCCAGACCAAAATAACCAGCATTCCCATTGCATCTTGTTGCACAATTAAACTCATTGTGCATTGAGTGTAACTGCTTTTACACTAACCAGTGCCATGAAAAAAAATAAATAAATAAAAAATCTTGACATAACTGGCTTCTCGACAAAGGACGCACTGTTTTCGACTTGTAACGGCTCGTAATTAGTGCTCTGCTTTTGGAAAGCATTTAAAGTTTCCCACCGACGTTGTAGCACGACGAACCTGTTGCTACACCTACCGCTATTGAACACATCGCCGTGACAGCTGCCTTAATGGCCTGCGATGGCTCCAGGGCGCGAGCACAGGAAACGATCGTTTAATATGCTTTGTCAAATCAAATGATATATGTTATGAAGATCAACTTTCCCAAGGTGTTGGACTTGGATGTTTTCCAAGTTTCTTAAAATGGCAAGACATTGAATTTGTTGATGTTTTTATTTATTTATTCATTTTAAGGAATTGTCGCATCGAGCAACCTCAATTTTTACTCGCATTGTTATTCTAGTGGTGGGGGCTTAGTGGTTAGCACGTTCGACTCACACCTCCAAGGGTTGGGGGTTCGATTCCCGCCTCCGCCTTGTGTGTGTGGAGTTTGCATGTTCTCCCCGTGCTTCGGGGGTTTCTTCCGGGTACTCCGGTTTCCTCCCCCGGTCCAAAGACATGCATGGTAGGTTGATTGGCATCTCTGGAAAATTGTCCGTAGTGTGTGAGAGTGTGAGTGAATGAGAGTGTGTGTGTGCCCTGTGATGGGTTGTCACTCCGTCCAGGGTGTATCCTGCCTCGATGCCCGATGACGCCTGAGATAGGCACAGGCTACCCGTGACCCGAGAAGTTTGGATAAGCGGTAGAAAATGAATGCATGTTATTCTAGTTGTTATGTGACAAATAAACACTGGCCTACAGTATGTCCCTAAACTCTTTCCTTCTTTTCTACCAACAGCATATAACATGCACCATGGGTCTGAAATGGTACCCTCATCCCGAGGTCCTACACTGCATCAAAGGTTGTGAGGTAAGATCGTCAGAATCCGTACCCTGAATATTTGTCCACGTTGACGACTGAACGTCTTCCTCGTGTTTCACTCCACGGCGATGTTAATATGAAGCTCATAAGAAAGTAGACACTCAGGACTTTAAGAATTTATAGAGTATCATCACTATTTCTGTTTTACTAGAGGTGTGATATTCATACGGTTCGTTTGTTTCCACACAGATGTTTGTATCTTCAGAGTAAATGTTGATATCAAACTTTTTAAACTTTATATTAAAGTTTAAGTTTGATGTGATGCTCCTGACATGCACGTTCTTATGAACGAGTGGTTACTATAGAAACGATAACGCATTAGAACGCATGACTCTGTTGTAAACTACATTAAATCACCGATGTACAACGTATCACATACTGTATAACATCTTTGCAGACAATTAGCTACTGTATTTAATTAGGTCTAAATTTAGCACCTTTCTGTCCTGAAGTATTCTAGCAGAGGTCAGATGACTCTCTCGAGCAGGGTTCAGGCTTGGCCGCTTTCCCAGAACGCTTTTTACATTTGCTTGTTTCTGACGTAATATAGATGTAAACGAGACGTCCACAGCCGGCAGTAATGCTTTTCAGATTAAATGCTAACATTTGTTTTAGCAGTTTGCATAATGCTTTTATAACACATAGTACTATAATCCATGTGTCAGGCTTATAACCCTCCAGATATCATCCTCTATTTTAAATAATGATCAGCTTCCTTTTTTTTTCTCATTCAGCCTTTCCAGGGTGACAATTACTGTGATTCCATGAACAACAGAGAATATTGCAACTATGACGGAGGAGACTGTTGCCAATCGACTGTCAAGACTAAAAAGGTAAAACTAAAAATTCATGGACGTGAACTTTTTTTTATGTTGTTATTCATTAATGATGGTGAAAATGTGGGTCTTTTGGGCAAGACTGAAGAACCTGGCCGTGAGTTTCTGGAAGATAAAGGGGTCAAAGTCAACCCTTAGAAGTCAATAATGGATTCGATTTGGTTAAACTTATGAAAGATCACGTCTCAAACATTGTGTACTTACTTAGGAATCGTTACACAACGAGTAATACGTGATCTTTGATAGATTGTCTGAATTACTGGGCTGAAAAATTGGACGTCTAGACATAATTTAAATCGCAGGTCACAGAGATTCTTAGCTTAACAGGAAAGGATTCACTACTGCAATTAAAGCCACAGTTACACTGTTTATTATTAAAAATAAATAAATACTATAAATGGGGGGGGGGCACGGCGGCTTAGTGGTTAGCACGTCCGCCTCACACCTCCAGGGTCGGGGGTTCGTTTCCCGCCTCCGCCTTGTGTGTGTGGAGTTTGCATGTTCTCCCCGTGCCTCGGGGGTTTCCTCCGTGTACTCCGGTTTCCTCCCCCGGTCCAAAGACATGCATGGTAGGTTGATTGGCATCTCTGGAAAATTGTCCGTAGTGTGTGAGTGTGTGAGTGAATGAGAGTGTGTGTGCCCTGTGATGGGTTGGCACTCCATCCAGGGTGTATCTTGCCTCGATGCCCGATGACGCCTGAGATAGCCACAGGCTCCCCGTGACCCGAGTAGTTCGGATAAGCGGTAGAAAATGAATGAATGAATGAATGAATGAATGAATGAATGAATACTATAAACAGCAGGCCCACAACTTTCAAACGAGATCTACAAGAATCATTAAGTATCTGTTTAATATGACGGAGAACAAGAATGAATTTGCTTTCTGGAGAAATGTAAATATCTATAAACGTCATTCTTAAATATAATTAATTATTTTATTTTAATTAAAAATGTTAGCATTGGCAAATTGCTGTTATATAAGAAGACACTCATATTGGAAAATAATCATCTTCAAGGTGGTAACTCCTTGGCACCAGACATAATGTAAGTTGATATTATGAAGGAATATACTGTATATACGCATACAGCCTATGAGCACGCAGCATACATACAGGATTTATAGGCTGTTACAATCTAGAATGACTAATAGACAAAAACAGACATAGACTTTTGAGGGTTAAACGAAAATCTTTTGGTTTTATTGCACAAAGGGCTAGTAGTTCTTGACACACGTTAAAACCTGTTGTTGGTGGGAAAAAGAAGAGCGAATACTCACTGCCGAGTGCAACCAGACTTAAATCCTGGGTAGCAGACAGCCTCATCTGTTTATAGTGACAGGAATATGATTTGAATTGACTTGAGTGATTATATTAAGTTTATATTGGAATACTTTCTCTCCCTAAAGGAATGATCCATTATTATGGTATGTCCTGCCAATACGTAGCATGTATGCTGCCAATACACCAGTATATGATTCAGTGAAACCTTTAAAAGCACCAACTCAGACGTGTTTAGTTCTCGTAAGAGTTGCAAACCATTAGCGGTAACCCAAGTGTCTAATAATAAGATGTTATCCAGTCCAGTACGTTCATTCTTCTGCTGGAGCAGCAGACAATTCTGGTCGACTTCAGACGAACGCTGGAAAAAAAAAAAGGACCGTCATTGGAGCTGAAAAGAACAGATAAATGCGGTCTTAAATGCAGGACGAACCCACAGACCCTCGCTTTTCCATGGTTGCGTCATTTTGGCCATTGTATCTCATGCCTACTCCAGAAGGCTGCTGTTTGTTGGGCAATTACCCGAGCCCTCCAGCAGGATGGCAGGCTTTTCCAGAGCAGACCAATGCACAAGGAAGTCTTTTTGTGAACCCTGCTGCGTCTGATGGCCTTTAAAACCTGCAGGGAGCATGAACCTTCTCCTGAAGTTGCATCTCGGTTCCAGATGGAGAGGCAAACCTTCTTGTTTCTGACATCGATTTATCAGATTGCTGAGATCATGACCAGGCTTGGTTTGTCTTCAAATGACCCATAAATGGGTAACCCATTGGAAGGGGTAACTTATTCATGGTGAACTTCAAAGTCTTCGTGTTTTTGCTTGAGGCCATTTGAAATGATCTCAGTTAGTCGTCCGATGACATAGCATTTCCATCTGTGCATTTAAGGGTGTGGAAGATTTATCCGTGGAAGCCATGGAGAGGTGTTAGGTACTCTGTGTTCCTCGTATCTCTCTTATAACTCTCACCTTTGCTTATTCTTCCTCTGCGAACCCTCTTGATGCTGGGCTACATGGTCATCCTCAAGCTTTGCCTCTCATTAACAGCTCTGTAAACACTACAGAGGCTTTATGGTTGCTGCTGACACACTCAATTCTTCAGGCAATAACCTTTCCTTCTTCAGTCTCATCCATCTCCTGCTCTCTTGCCATATTTCTTACCTCAGGAGCAGTTTGAACTTTTGGCAAAGCTACAACTGTGAGGACACAGGCAGCGATGATTCATTAAGCCTGACTCTATTAGAGGACGCTTTTTGGAGGGTTCGCTATGTCCTGCCTACGTCATTGAGCAGACAGAGATCTCAGCAAGAGTTGAGTGAGTGCCAGACAAGCTCACATGTGTTGACAGAAGCTTCAATTGCTCTGCAACTATTTGCCAAGTGTCTGGTTCACCACTCTTCTCTGTAGCACATCATAGAGTTGGAAATGCAAGATAAGAATGGAGTCATCATTTAGCATGTATCAGAAGCAAAAGAAAATGGGAGGGTTTGTCAAGCGAGTTTGCGAATCCTTCCTTTGACAAGTACCAGAAAATATCAACCCAGGACATGTCGTACATTGCTTTTTCTGGACCCAGAAGACCAAAACATCCAGGTCCAACGTAAAAGTTAAACATCCAAGTTTAAAGAGAAAAAAACATTTTAAAGTAAAAGAAAAAAAGAAAAAATACACACATCCTCAATGTCCAGTGCCAAGTTAAGAGTTTTCCAACATCACACTGTTAAAGCCCACACTGCTGTACTAATGGCCCAAAAACAAAGTTTATTGTGGAAAACAGGCCTGAACCCTGTGGGATTTTCCTTGCATTTAAAAAAAACAACATGATCCTCAGAGCTCAGAACTGCCATCTTGCCATCCGATCTTCAGGAAATCTGTCTCCCAGGGCTGCAATGATAAGCGGATCACCTGGCTTCCCCATCCAAAGCCTAGTTCAGAAGTCAGGCATCCTGTTCTGGCAGTGCTTTAAGCAAATATTTCAGGTGGATTTTCTAAAAAAAAAAAAAAAAAAAAAAAAGAAAACAAAAATACTGTCCCAGGATTTGGGGAAAGGATACAGAAAAACCCGAATCATAGTTCGACTGATGGACTGCCAGAGGGGAATGTCAACATGAGCAGATGAAGGAAGAGGGATGAGGGACTGCCTTAATTGAAGTAATTACAATCCTTGGCTACTGAACAGTCAGTCCGACTGGTTTGTATTTGGTTCTCATTGTCAGTTTATTCATCATTTTTCAGGAAAGCCTATAAACACATTTCCCTTTAGAGCAATGACAGGCACGCATTAGTGCAAAGATAAGAGCCAGTCTGATATGGAATTGCTCTTAACCTCACCTTGCCTACAAACATGTTTTGTAAAGATAGCAACCGAGATACTATTTGTTATGCCAGTCGATTTGAAAGAACAGTAAGCACGCCACCTCTGTTTTTATTTGACTGGAAAGCAGATGTTTGCATGTCCCAGAGAACAAATAAGTATCGAAAGTTGATGACAAATGTCGTCTTTGTGACCCCGATGTTCGTCGGGAAGCCGAATATTTGATCTCGAATTGTTTCCAGATGTCGATGTTAATCGTTAACTTGTGTAAGGAACGAAGGCTTTGTAAAAGTATAAATATTATGCACACAGCTGTCTGTGTGACTAGCGAAGACATCATAGTACTCCGAAGTAATGAATTTAGTGCAGTTACACGATTTTGTGGTTAGGTACGGTGTCCTTCTGAAACAGGAAGTCAGAAGGACGCTCCGTCGACTGACACACGACATGCCGGTAGCGTTCGGGATATACAACACCCCCCACAAATCTGAAGCAAACAAACAAAAAAAAAAACTCACAGTAGCTTAGTGAGATGCCTAAATATGGGGAACAAAGACTTACATATTTCAGCAATGGTTAAAACCCTGATCTGAAAAGCATATAACTGCAACCTCGTACAACTTCCAAATGAACAAACTATAAACTATTTTCTCAATGAAAGGGTACAAGTGTCCAAGAGGACATTTGATTGATGTTTCCTTCTGGTTCCTAAGATTCACCCCTGCATATATATCGAGGTTCCTGAGAGCATAAAATTCCCCCCCCTGGTTATATAAGCAGGGCCGTGGTGGCTCAACTGGTTAAGGCTCTGGGTTGTTGATCGGAGGATCAGGGTTCAAGGCCCAGCACAGCCAAGCTGCCACTGCTGGGCCCTTGAGCAAGGCCCTCAACCCTCTCTGCTCCAGGGGTGCAATCTCCTCAGTTGGGGTATGTGAAGAAAAGATGTGGTAATAATAAAGGCTTTCATGCCCGGTCCTATTATTAAATACAGTTAAAATGAGAATATTTGTCATATAGTATAGTAGCAGTATTCATTACTCTCAGGAGATAGATACAACATCTTCAACCTTTCAATTAGATTTTTAGGGGGCAGTTTTGGAAATGAATCCCAAGGATGTTTAAAAAAAAAGTTGTGGTCATGTGCCTTTTACAAACATTCACTTCCATAGTCTTGTTGTGTGCTGAGAATGACTCAGCTGAGCTCAGCCGAGTCCCAGCGTTTGTGACACGGCATAAGAAAAAAAAGAGTTCTGCCAACAACCTGTGCGATAAAATCGGAGTGCCCTTTCTCCCTCCTCTGCAGGGCGAACCCCTTTGCGGCTTCGCTCCCTTCTAGTGCGATAACCTCAGAGTGAGGGAAGAAAAAGCACTTCCCGCTGCCTGCATGTTTGTTTTCCTTCCTTATCTTTCTCTGGCACACTCCGCCACCCCCTCCCTTTCCCTCCATCTTTGGCTGGAGATTTGAGTATTAAGGAAATATGGGTGACTGGCTGTGCATTAGTCCTCTCCGGGACTTTGAAGGTGCGAGGCTGGCGGCACGTAAGGTCACCGCAGGATCGCTCACTAATGACTGCAAGCTGTTGGCGGGACGCTTGCCGAAGGAACGAACGGATGGATGGATGAATAAATAGAAGTAAAAATGGATGAATGGATGGTGGTGGTTGTAGCAGAGAAGAGGGCTGCCCCAGTTCCACCCCTTCCATTTCCCTCCCATGTCTTCACGATCCCCGTAGAAGGAATTTCTTTCTGGAAGTGGGAGGTCCCAAGTGGGCTGCTTTTCATGCACCCGAACTTTGTTTGTACATTTTTGCGCCCTGGCAAATCTGGGGTGAGAGCGGAGCTTGAGGCAGTTCTTTGTTTTTTTTTTCCTTTCTGTTTTTTGTTCTGCAGATGTTATGCAACATTACAGAACATCTTGATCCCGGAGTAATGGTTATTTCTGTAAGAGAAAAAAACAACAATATGGGAAACACTGAGTGGAGATACTTTAACATTTTGAATAGTGAAATCTTAATCTAAAACATATACTTTACATGTATTTTATTCTATCTGATCTCCTAGGGTGCACTTTATTCATCTATTTTTCATTCATGTTCATTTTGTGCTATATCCAGAACCTCTTCTGGGTGCATAGTGAGTTTGAGGCAGGAATCAGACACCGTCAATGTAATGCTAGTCATTCGGTTTAGAGTTGCCAATTTAGAGTCACATACTGTAATTGGAGGAGGGGGCACGGTGGCTTAGTCGTTAGCATGTTCGCCTCACACCTCCAGGGTTGGGGGTTCGATTCCCGCCTCTGCCTTGTGTGTGTGGAGTTTGCATGTTCTCCCCGTGCCTCGGGGGTTTCCTCCGGGTACTCCGGTTTCCTCCCTGACCTCTCTCAAAGACATGCATGGTAGGTTGATTGGCATCTCTGGAAAATTGTCCGTAGTGTGTGAGTGTGTGTGAGTGAATGAGAGTGTGTGTGTGCCCTGCGATGGGTTGGCACTCCATCCAGGGTTTATCCTGCCTCGATGCTCGATGATGCCTGAGATAGGCACAGGAATTAATAATGGGAGGAAACCAGAGAACCTGGAAGAAGCCCACACAGACACAAAGAGAACTTGCTCAACTCCACACAGACAGTGACCCAAGCTCAGGGTTGAATCATACACCCCGGAGCTGGGAGGCTGCTAAAGTTCTGTATCTTTGGACCATTCTGCAATTGCCCTTGGGTCGCAGTTTAAAATTTAACGTTGGCAAATGACCCTGAGTAGCTTGGAAATAAACTCGGCTAGACATTATCTAGCTATTCATGTTAATAACGGATGACTTCTTAATGAATCTGTAAACACATATACTATATGAGTGTTAGATGGATAAAAAACAAGCTTTTTATTGACATTTATACTGGTAGGAGCAACCGCTTGGTCCAAATCTTATCAGGCAGAACTATATTTCTGTGGGTACCGCTTAAATTTGGCCAAAAATAAGGTTATTATGTCGCTTTGTAGAAGCCAACATTCTGTTTTCCTATTTAAGCTTAGACAAAAATTTATAAAATTTAATTCAAGCCACATGTATGTTGTAGACGCTGGTCTGAAGTTTGTTGCTGTTACTTTTCTAAGCGATCCGAGTTCCGGTACTTCCGGTACTGGGTCTCAAAGTTGCCTTTT
The DNA here is from genome assembly GCF_022655615.1 of Tachysurus fulvidraco. Classification (NCBI taxonomy): domain Eukaryota; kingdom Metazoa; phylum Chordata; class Actinopteri; order Siluriformes; family Bagridae; genus Tachysurus; species Tachysurus fulvidraco. Next base: position 2,101,077 of record NC_062543.1, on the reverse strand, counting down.
TTCCCATAGACTCCCATTATAAACTTTGGAGGTTTATAACTCGGAAGCTCCGCCCCAATATATGCAAAATCAAAAAACTTTTTACAACACGGATATGTGACATATCAAAACACTCAGCCCAATGAGGGGAACTTCCTCAAGAGTATTCGGATGACGTCACATGCTCGTCTCCACTTGCCTCCAAATGTTTTGGCACCCTATCTTTCTGTCCACTTGCCTCCAAAAGTAACACTGGCCCTTATGTCCACTCACCTCCAAAAAGCACCGGCCTTTGCGAATACTTGCCTCGTCAAAGCCAACATCAAAGTTTGTTGTGATGAACTTTACAAATCTTGTTCTGATTTATCAGAGGACTTTATTGGGATACGGTGCATCTCAGTTCTGTCTTAAAGAGGTGATTTGCTTTAGGTGAAGGAGACTTTCACTCTGTTAAGGTTTATTTGTGTGAAAGTTTGAAAGAGTGGCAGAAATGGAATTCCACCAGGCATTCCCAAGACCCCTCTCTGCATGCTCCTTCTCAGGGCCAGATGTGGCAGCTGGCTTTCCACCTTGAGGTCAAGGTCAGAGAAACCATGTCAAATTTGCCACCCACAATCACAGGTTGAAGCGGAGATAAAGAGGCAAGGTTTTAATGAGCTTATCAAAATAAAAAATAAAAATACCTGGAAATGCTGCACTCCTAATTTGGAATTGAAAGTGAGTTAAAAATTTTTATTCTTATTTCCAACCAATTTGTAAAGACTGATATAAAAGTATTGTAGAAAGGAAACCTGAATGAGATGAAGAAGAAAGATAGTTCTTAGAGTGAAAATAAACTGCATTCGGTTATGTAAAAGTGAGAAAGGTCACTTAGACAGAGGAAATGCCACTCGGATGATTGGCAGCTGGCTTTGATATGTCTACAGCTCTTGCTCGTAAAGCTTTCGCAAGTTACTTCTGGGAAGCCTCCTCCTCCCAAAAACATGGTTCTCCTCTCTTGGGTAGTGACAAACACCATTCATCCTGGAGAAACTCTCCCTTTCTGAGCCCCTAGCCATATCTTGCCTGCTTTTTTTTTTAAAGTGGCTCTATTTGAAACAGTCCAGCACCCTTTTTACTCAGATTTGACTCACTGAATTTAATTCTTATTCCTCAAGCATGTATTGATGCTTGCCTGGATCAATCTATCAGGGTCTGACTTATGGCTTACCGTGCATTAACTGGAGATGATTATAAATGCAGTTTGTACCGTATATATATATATATATATATATAATACATATATATATATATATATATATATATATATATATATATATATATATATATAATACATTGAGTTTCCTTACAGTATTTTGTCAGGAATAAAACACAATGGGACTTACTCCATGTTCCACAAAGTGGTTTATTTTCCTCCAATAGCACATATATATATATATATATTTTATGTTTTGTTATTTCTCTTATAACATTGTAATTTGTCATTTATTATTATTAGTACATTTTTTAATTGGTAAATAGTTTAATGACAGTTTCTAACCATTACAATAAATGTAATGTTATGTGAAAATGCAAACATCTCAGTCCTGAACACTTTCCATTCATTGGTAACCTTCAAAGATCTGATACTGTAGCCTCTATTTATAAATGTTAAACATCTAACTAAAAAGCTGCATCATATCAACAATTGTACAATGTTTTTTTTTCTATTTTATTAAATCTTAGCACTTTAAAATTGTCTACTGTCATAGCTGAAAGTTGAATCTATACCTACTGATTTTATGAATTCAACAACAACAAAAAAAAGTTGTTACGAGTTGTGAAGGTGGAAATTGTAACACTCTTCCTCAGCAGCAGCCACAACTGTGTTATGAATGCACAAGTTGCACATGTGGTCCTTGTTTGTGATGAGGTCAAAAAGCAGCTGAGGACTTTCCCTCAGGGATGCGACATCACAGCAGCTGGTGTCAGTGACGCACTACCGACATTAAAGTATGGCGTCAAGTTCACTGGGTATGGGCGAATGACATTCGGACGCTTGCTGGGTTTGCAAAGCATTGACCCAGCATAGTCTTGCTAAAGGGGTATATAGCTCAACAAGTCCATGACATATTGGGTAGATGTTTTGCTGTTTGGGTAAGCAAAGATTTAAATTGCTATCTCCGCTAAATGGTAAAGAATTATCAACTGTTTGTCCAGCAATAATTGAGCCAGTCGTAATAAGACTTGGTCATTGTCCCTGTGACTGATCAAGTGTCCTTAAGTACCAGAAAACTATTATAGCCACTTTATTAAACTTCTACCTTGTTGCACCATTGAGTAAGTACGCCTTAATAACGAGCCACCAAAATCCAAGAAGATCACTACAAATTTAAACTTATGATTATTCAGTATTCTGGCTACTTGAGATCAGAGGTAGAGTTAAGGAGTGAGTTATCTAGTTATTCAGTTAGTTCCATTTTTAATGACATGTCATAGAGTCCTGGGGATGCTATGGATAAATAAATGAAGAGTTTTCAGGTTCGGTCACATGTCCAGTTTGGTTAGGTACTTGTATAGATCAAGGCTTGCTTGGTGATGGAAATAGCGGTACTTGCTTTATTCGGTATCATGTTTCATTTGCAGAGCATTGGAGCATTTATCAATGTTAATCCATGACCTATTCAGATAATACCGATTTTCTTTCCCTCCAGGTGATCTTCTTTCCATCATCGTGTAATGCACAGACTGATTGCGCTTGCCGGGACCCCAAAGCACCAGAAAACAGGAAAGATGAGCATGTATACACTCTGGGCTGAGGGAAAAAATGCAGCCATGGAAAGCCCAGCTAAAGACTGGGTTCAAGCAAGATATTCTTCCAGATATGCTGCTTCACAAGTGTACCTCTCCTGTCCTGTCTCACTCCTTCATGTCAGCGTGTCTCCCTGCTAGCGTCTGTCACGTCTTGGAAGGTCTACCCATCTACAACTCATTGGGAAGAAAAAGAAGAAGGATAGAAAAAAGAAGGCAGGTCTGGGTGTAAGAATATACCCATTTGTAAAAAAAAAAAAAAAAAAAAAAAGAAGGAATTTTTTTTTCTCATCAAACTAGAAAAAAAGATGATAGATTCTGGTTAGCATGCCTATCTGTGCCAGCTTTCAGCATTCACATTTATTCTGCTCAAGTTTGCTTGAGGTTGGCTGTAATCCCAAGGTGAACGGAAACATTTTCAAAATGTGTAGTCTTGACACCACAAGGGCTTTTTTTTGGTCTGAAAAAACAAAACAAAAACAAAAAAAAATGGCACATTCTTTATACTGATACGGGGTCGCAAAGGGTACTAAAGAAAAGGCGGTCCACGCTGGTAATACTTCCTGCATCAGCCAGAAAACAGATTTCAGGTATGTTTCCTTGAGCCATTTGAAATTCTCAGCTTTCAAAATGTCCAAAATATAAAGGACCTAAAATTTCAAGTGCTTTCGGAAACGTTGGTAGTTAACAAAAAAAAAAAAAAAAATCATTAGCATTTAAAACTGGTTACTCACTCAGTTTCCCTAAACAGATAAGATTTAAGGTATATGATAATATCCACTCTACGTATCCAACCTAATATTTAGCAGGTCTTCAAAGACGGCAGTTGTTTTGACATAAACCCAATACCAACATGCGAGTGAACTTGCCATATTAGCATGGCTTCAGTTTCTGTTGCTGCTACTCGCCATCACGGCTAATCTTAGTTTGTACGGAGCTGCGGTTTAAGACTGCCTTAAGAGTTACCTCAAAATGCCAGATTTATCCAACAGTTCTCAATTTATGACCTGAAGGATTTCAGTTATATAGTCTGCATACAGTTTGAATGTAGAGACGGAGTCAGCGTGTTCAGCCGTATCACCAGCACTTATCCAAAAATCCGAAATCTTTTCATTTGCTAGATTAACATTGATCTTTCTCTTTAAACTGTCTGTCAAAAAAAGTCAAAGATCAGAGCATACTTGTGCCAAATTTTGTACACCAGCAATTCTCGAATGGGGTCCATGCACTAGAGCCAGGAAATAACATCCCACCATTATTAAAGTGCTTATATTTATATAAAGTTCTTATCTAGAGAGATATTAGTCAGGTTGACTGGTCCCTAATGAAATGGGTGGAATCCAAACCTCGACAGTAAGTCAGCCTACGAACAACGTCCGCCCGAAACCCCGACCGTGGCATCGTCACGATCTTTAGCGATCTTTTAATTATCTTAGATCAAAGCTTTAGTTGCTGTATAGCTTAATGCTAGTTAGTCTGCATACCATTTCTCAAATTGTGTGTTCAGCTGAATCCACATCTGGACAATTAGTGCTGGTTCATAGCAGTATCCAGTATTAGCATCCAAACCAGTACTATTTAATACAGGTGTTTGAAAATGTGTGATGTTTAAAAATGCCCTGAATTTTAGAAATTTGTATTTGGTTTCCTGTTTCCTCCTGCTTTTAAACCCCAGATTCCTAAAGCACCGTACTGTATTTCCACCGACGGGAAGTGCGTACGGCTCTAACCAGAGAACCTCGGGAAACACACGGATGAAAGCGGCACAGATTCTTTAGGCATAGCAAACCAAGGAAGTCATTCGAGGTGAATGTCACTGTAAATAGTTCATAGAGGCTTATCAAGACAATGATTGTTTTTCGTAGCGCTTCTATTAGTCAGAAAACAAACAAACAAACAAACAAACAATCAAACATCAGTTTTCCTTCGTTTATATTTCTTAAAAAAAGAGAAAAGAACAGAAAAAATTCACTTTATGTATCAGTAATCAGTATTTGTATTAATGACCTCAGATACTGCACTTTTGAGTAGCCATTAAAGGGAAAGACTCCAAACTTTTAGGAAAAAAAACAAAAAAACGCTGCTATTGTAAAACGTTGAATTTAAAACAAATGAAAAAAAAAAAAGAAATGTTATCAAAATATGGTATTGTGATATTCCTCTCTTTGTGGTTATTGTGTTTCACCCGGTTTTAGCTATCGAACGGGACAAAACTCATCGTACGTTAGATTCATGTGCCTCGTCTGGAACCTCGAAACCGGCTTTAAAATCCATACGTATCGTTCAAAGAAGGATTTGCATCGTAAAACATCGTATCGTATTTGTCGTATATGCATATTTTTTGGAAGTGTGTTTGATGCTATCAGCCTTTGGCACAAAGACTTGTGGAATATTGAAGGAATTTTTTTTTAATGAAGGAAATTAAGTTAAAAAAAAAAAAAGAAAAAAAGTGAACCACAAAAAAAAAAAAAAGAAATAAAAAGAAAAAATCTCACTGAAGAAAAGCCAGTTTATTGAATATATATTATACTGAGAGTGGACAAGAAATATTATAGAGATTTTTTTGGTTTGTTCTATAGTCCTGAAAGAGGATTTATTATGTTATTATAACAGTGATATGTTAATGTACTCTGTATGGACCATTTTTTTTGCTTCAAAAGCGAGACTCATCAGCAATCATTACGCAACGGCAATTTTTCCACGAACAGGACTTCAGGTGACAGCTGGGAGAGCCAAAGCTTCGTCCTTCCACGTGTTTCTCTCCGGTCTACCGTTCAGGAGGCGTGATCGATCGATCGCTTTCCTGCCTCTTTGTATTTTTCCACAAGACCAAAATCCGATCCGTGTCGTCGCTTTACATTCTGCTTCTGTCCCCATCTTCCTCTCTAATCACCCTCCCTTCATCCCTCTCTCTCCCTCTATAAAAAAAAAAGGATGCAGTCTCTAAAGCCATATATGTTGATGTTTCCGACGGGATGCTCGACTCTGCTGTACACACCACGGGATCTCTGTCTGTACCTCATGCCTGTAGTGTTTGCTGCTTTTATGTGTGTTTTTTTTTTGTTTTGTTTTGTTTTTTTGTTTTTTTTCCTCGTCATTTGTGTCTCTCTGCGATATGTTACGGTGTACATAGTAGAACTATTTATTGAGAGTGTTATACTTTTTTTAAGTTATATTTTTAATTTTCATGTAAGTTATTTTTACATTGGTCCTATAAACGTAAAAGATGAAAAAAAAACGGATTGTTTGGAGGGCTCTGATTTCTCTTCAATGTTTTTGTTTCGTATTCTGACGCTCACTAGAGGAAACGGAGGAAAAAAATCAAAAAATGAAATGAGCAAACACTCGTTCACCGGTGCCGATTTATCCGGTGTAAGAAACGAATGCGTTTTTTTAAAGGAAAAGGTTAAAAAAACAGTGAAAAGGAGTAAACTACAAGATTCCTTAGCGGTACGTAAGTACGCAGTTATACACAATAATACACAGTTGCCAAAAGATCAGGAACGTGATAATCACAAATCGACAAAGATTCAAATTCCTCTATTTTATATATATCGTAACATCTAGACATTTCCGAGATCTTTGCTTTCGGTGTTAAATACGCTTTGTTACAGTCTTCTGCATTTCATTAACTGTATTTTTTGTTTCTTTTCTTTTTCTAAAAGTAAATAAATAAATAAATAAATCACGATAATTCGTCAAACTGCCGCTCGGTCCAAAATTATGATTATTTATTTATTTATTTATTTTTCTTTGGGGGGGGGGGGGTAAAAGTTGTACACAGTATTTTCTAGTGATCTCATTTTAAAAACAAGAAAGTTTCGATCAGATAAAACGTCAGGGGTAAAAAGATTTCAACTCGGACAGATTTCTGGCTTATTTGGATGAAAGGTTTGTGCCGAATGACAAAATGGAAACAAAAAACAAAAAACCACTCAACCTGCAATAAGGAAGAGAAACATTTCTGTTCCTTTAAGTCTAAAAATGCATAATAAAAAATGGCATATGATTTCTATCAAAATTTAAAAAGAAGGTCAGGATCCTTATAAAACTCGGTGTGAGAGAGAGAAAACACTGGCAGTACCAGGTGTAAGAGGCCCGAGAGGGCAGTACAGGTGGGATGAATGGCCATGTTGCTACTTCTAACCCGGTGCCATGTTTGTCCAGGTGTCAAAATGTGTCCACACACACACACACACACACACACACACACACACACACACACACACACACACACACGCACACACGCACACACGCACATAATTACGCACTAGAGCTCAAGCCTGACAGCCGTCTTTCCTGCATGAGTCACAGTTTCTCTGCAGCTCCTGATGAGACTCTTCAAAGTCAACATTTTTAGGATTTATTTATTTTACGCTCTGTAACGATTATTAAACCTCCATTAGAGACTTTTGCATGATTAAAATACAAATTAGCAAACTCCTGGTAGATGCGCTCCAACTCTCCTGAACTTTTTGGCAGGTTTACCTGTGAACGTTGACGTGGCTACGATTTCAGAAAGGCTCGTAGTCTCGTCGGAAATTTCGGAACACTTTCGGTACAGGTTTATAACAACAAATCACAAACTGCGTCTGATCTCAGATCTGTATCCTGCCGCTCTGCTTTCTCACATAAAAGAACGTTCTTCAGGCACTTTAAACGAAAGACACATGACACACGACTTCATCTTCTCCAAACCATCCAAGCGTTCCAAGCTTGGCTTGTTTATTCGTGTCACTCCTATACGGAGCTGTGGATCGTTCCCGAAAGTTCCTGATGTACTTTGTCTTTGGTCAACCGATTAAAAGATGTTAAATGGTTTGTTTCTCTGTCATCTTGTGCTTAATAAAACTGGTTCGACTATAAAGCAGCTGAGGTGAACAACTTTGTGAACAACAACAACAGCCTGGAAAAAAAAAATCCAAAGAGTGCTTTCTGTAATCATTTAGTTACCAGGTTCTCTAGAGGGACAACCAAAGAACTCTTCAAGAACCAGCTGTTTTAACAAAGCACCAAATACCCAAATGTTAAACCTGAAAACTTTTGGGTATTAAAAAGAAAATATCTACCAGTAATATGGTTTCTACCACACGCTTACCCTGTTAATACATACACACTGAGACTAAATGTGGTCTTTAAGGGTGTGCTATGCATGTGCAAAGCATGTCTCACACACTCATACACTCTTAAATGTAGGGTTGTTAATTAATTAATTAATTAATTCATTCATTCATCTTCTACCGCTTATCCGAACTTCTCGGGTCACGGGGAGCCTGTGTCTATCTCAGGCGTCATCGGGCATCGAGGCAGGATACACCCTGGACGGAGTGCCAACCCATCACAGGGCACACACACACTCTCATTCACACACACACTCACACACTACGGACAATTTTCCAGAGATGCCAATCAACCTACCATGCATGTCTTTGGACCGGGGGAGGAAACCGGAGTACCCGGAGGAAACCCCCGAGGCACGGGGAGAACATGCAAACTCCACACACACAAGGCGGAGGCGGGAATCGAACCCCAAACCCTTGACCTGCTAACCACTAAGCCACCGCCCTTTATAATTTCATTGGTCAATTAAGGGTTCTTCTTCAGGCTCCAGAAAGAACCCACTTATATATTATTATAATTATAATAACAATTATAATAACAATTATAATTATGGATAATTAAGGGGTCTTTAGCTACCAAAACAAGAGGAACTTGGAACTCTTTCTGATAAATAAACTCAGAGATTTAAAATTTGTACAAAAAACATTTGGTGGTTTTCTTGGAGAATTCACCAAGGAAACCATTTTGTCAAATACAATAGCACCAAAATAACTACATTTTAACCACCATGCACCTACAGTACTGTAGACAGGAAAGGATTTAATTGTTCCTTCAGAGCAGTAACCAAGAACTCTTACGGATTCCACGTTTAACAGTTCAGCCACTAGTTTGTTATAAAGAATCTTCATTTTCACAGAAAAAGAAAAAAAGGTTCTTCAAAAGTCCATTTGGTTCTTGGCTTCCGAAAGTGATTCTAACTGGAGAGGACGGTTCTACACGAAACCTTTAAGAGTTACTTCAGAAACAACGCTGAAGATGCTTTAAGGGTTAATGAAAACCCTTTGTTATGGAGACAAATCTGTTGGACAAACGAATCATGAGCTGATAAAGATCACAGTGTCTCGGTTATTAATAGAGGTCCAGAGTGTAAAGAAGCATCCGGTATCCCACAGATACATAGTGTACCCTCACAGATGTGTGTTCTCAGATCATTTTTACGTCCTGATGTTCACACTGGATCCAAACGAGTCCATGTTGTGATCAGGGCAGCTCGAGCCGATCACCAGGGACATACATCAGGAACACTTTGTACATTAGTGCCAGATCACGTTATAGGAATGTGAGAGGTTCATTGATAAGCTAAATCTCACTGCTGAGGAAGAACATTCCATTTGTTTCCACTGTTACTACTAATGAAGAACTTTGTCTATTAGTGTTCATTACAGCATCTAGGCCACTTCAATGGAACCGATGTTATTGTTTCTTTAGCGACAGCTCATGCACAGGGACATACTGTAATAGAAGGCTAATAAGGTGAAGGTGTCGAAAGAAACGCCATGTCTGTGAGGTACGAGGTACAGCTGTGACTCGTACCTGTAGCTTTCTGACATCTTCTGGACAGCAGGAGTCTGATCACGTTACAACATGAGCTTCTTTTGTCTTATTAACTTGAAGAAAAGAGGGTGGGGGGGCACGGTGGCTTAGTGGTTAGCACGTTTGCCTCACACCTCCAGGGTTGGGGGTTCGATTCCTGCCTGAGATAGGCACAGGCTCCCCGTAACCCGAGGTAGTTCGGATAAGCAGTAGAAAATGAATGAATGAATGAATGAATGAATGAATGAATGAACTTGAAGAGAAAGAAGAAAAAAGATAGGCTGGTGAGGAGTCTGCTATTTATAGCTGTAATAATGTAAGAGATAACAGAATCATGAATGTTAAATGCAACGCAAGTGACAAAAACACAAGTGACGTGACATACGCCTAAGTACGGTGACCCATATTCAGAATTCGTTCTCTGCATTTAACCCATCCAAAGTGCACACACACACACACACAGCAGTGAACACACACACACACACACACACACACACACACACACACACACACCCAGAGCAGTGGGCAGCCATTTATGCTGCGGCGCCCGAGGAGCAGTTGGGGGGTTCGGTGCCTTGCTCAAGGGCACCTCAGTCGTGGTCGGCCCGAGACTCGAACCCACAACCTTAGGGTTAGGAGTCAGACTCTCTAACCATTAGGCCACAACAATAAACAGATAAATAATACAACATGAAAGAAAAAAAAAACCCAAAAGACTTCACGCTGAAATTAAGGTCATTTTAGTGTGCCAAAAATCGGTTTTGTTATTTACAACACACAAATTTCACCACTGCTGCCTTCTCTGCCGGTACGTTTGCGGCGTCAGTCATGCTCATGCAGTTGGGTGATTGGTTTCAGGGTTGGTTATGTGGTTCTGCCCTTTTGATCGGTTTACTAACAATCATAAGAAAAAGCTGTGTGTCTGGAGGTGGGGCAAACTAATAGTGTGCTGTCAAATAAACCAATAAATTATTTATTTATTTATTTATTTATTTATTTATTTATTTATTTATTTATTTATTTAGCTTTAGAATTGTCAGGACTCAGTCCGGACTTTTGGCCATGTGCCTTTGTTTACGTTCCTTGTCACATGTCTTCCCTGCCTTCGTCTGCCCCTCCCTGTCTCCACACCTGTTCCTAATAGTGTCTCAACTGTTGTCTTTGTCTGGTCTAGTCTGTGTTATGTATCGTGTTTTTTGTTATTAAACCCTGTTATTTTATATGGCTGTAGCACAGACTGGCTTATCGTGGGAGCATTTTTGTTTTTTTTCCCCTGGACTTAGTGGGTTTGGTGACATCGGTCCGCATTTTTTCGGCCGCTCCGCATCCGGTTTGGCCCTCCCTGCGCGGCTGTGGATGTCGCTCATTCCCCCCTGCTTGGCTGTGGACGTCGCTTGTTTCCCCATTGCTTGGCTGTGGACGTCGCTCGTTCCTCTCTGGCTGCACCGCCGTGTGCCTTGCTCCCCCGACCTGCGCCGCCGTGTGCCTTGCTTCCCCCACCTGCCTCGCCGTGTGCTTTGCTCCCCCTACCCGGACCCCGTCGGGACTATCAAGACAGGTTGACGCGTCGGGAGCCGAGCCTTGGGGGGGCTCTGTCAGGACTCAGCCCGGACTTTTGGCCATGTGCCTTTGTTTACGTTCCTCGTCACGTGTCTTCCCCGCCTTCGTCTGCCCCTCCCTGTCTCCACACCTGTTCCTAATAGTGTCTCATTGTCATTCGTATTTAACTGTGCCGCGTTGCCTTGTGCAGCGCGGAATCAACTGTTGTCTTTGTCTGGTCTAGTCTGTGTTATGTTTCATGTTTTTCGTTATTAAACCCTGTTATTTTTGCCATCCTGCGTTTGGGTCCCTTTTATCCTGCGCTCATGACAAGTATGAGGAAAATGAATAGCGTAATGTCGTAGTGAGATATTTGATCCTTTGATTCACTAACATAAAGAAACCTATAACACATTATACTTCAGTGTTACATACTAGCTACTAACTATATCGTAAAATACAACGGATCTGTTATTTATTCAAGATTAAAATGTTTACAATATACGTCTAACTTTTTTTTTAATCATTTTTTTTAACACATGCTCACATTTTTGTTGTCAGATCCAAAACTATAAACAGCTTCCTGAGAGTCAGATTCTGCCCAAACATCACTGACACGAGGGTAAACTGCGGTGAAAGGGAAAAAAGCGTCCTTTCCTTCACAAGAGACAACATAAAACTGCCCTGAAGAGTTCTCCTTCCAGACTGGAAAAGTGAATCCCTGCTCAATTCAGGAGCAGATTTAGTGTCCTGAATGCTCAGCACATTTAGGAGAACTTTAAGAACAGATGATTTAGCGCAGTAGTATTGTCTTTCAATCAGCAGCTCGGCAGGAGGAAAAGCCCGGGGCCTGACACGAGCAGCTTTATGACATGTGGGGTTTCAGTGGTGACAGGATGAAAGGGCTTCTCTTTAGATGTACAGAGAGGAAAATCCCTTACACCTTGCCTTCAGGCCTGTTCTTTTCTCCTCTCCGACAGGCTAAAATGCTCGTTTATCTTGTTCCTGAAGCCATTTTTTGGAAAAGGATACAAAAACAAATCTGACATCATGATCAAATTCGCCGAAGTGAATCTGACTGCTGAACCCGCCACGAAAAAGTAATAGAAAACAGAACGTACTGTACTCCGATGTCGGATCGCGTTTTTATCACCGTCCGCCATCTTTCGGCTCATTCTCGTGCTTACGCAATTAAGAAATATGACCATCAGCGCATAAATTGATGCAGAGATTAAGTTTATAATGCATAATGTGGCAGTTTGTGGGTTTGAACCTTGCGCTCTCCGATTCAGCCTTCTATTCTACCGATATTTCTCTATGTCGTTAGGGGCGAATGTGCAATTTATCATTTTCTTCGTGAAACGTTGCTCTACGGCCGTCCGATCCGTCTTCGCAGATCCCTGAGTCGGGACGACGAATCAGATGCTGCAGGGCCTCTTAAAGTGAAGATAAATAATCTTTGTGTTTATGTGGGTGCTTAAAAAAACCCCAAAATCAATCAAGCTTCAAATGGTGCTTCAGTAATACATATTTAATAGATCTTTCCCGACCCCCCCCCCCCCCCCAATAAGACAATCATATTGACTTGGTACATACCGTATTTACAATTTTATGTACAAGAGTATAATTTACTATCACAATTGATATTACATGAAATGGAAAATGTCTCAAAAGAAGTTTTCGGTGCTAGTTTTATTTTGCTTGACTTACGTCACTCAGCCCCATATGATCAGCTAATATGAGAGTTATAATACACTACAAGCCCTTAAACACATGACACTTACTGTATGCCTTTCTTTCTTCCTTTAAAAATTTCAGCCATGAGTAACTAACGGTAAAGTACGTAACAGCCCGGAACTGATTATTCATTTAGCGTTAACGTCGAGCTGCGTGTGTTGAAAAGGAGCCGCATGTCTATGAAAATGAAGCCACTGTTTAAAACATGGAAAATGATGGACAGATTAAATAAATAGACACCAAAGTCCCCTTAATTGTCAGAGATAATCATTTTCAAACCATCGCATTGCATTCGAGACGATTCAGGCCTTCTAGATCTGTAGTTCTCCATTCAGCTCGGTTAAAGAATATGTTACAGATGCGTGGGAAAGGTTCTCGGCTCGTCGTCCTCCTGGTGTGTGAAATTTGCGGCACCATGAAGTGAGGACTTCACATTCGGGCCTTTTCGGTCTGGTCCTTACAAAAAAAGTAAAAAGGAAAAGTTCT